>NW_013952587.1:14105-22236 GCF_001266775.1 Austrofundulus limnaeus | reverse complement strand
CATTAAATTCCAGTGAAATATATTTATGTTTGTGGTTGTAATGTGACAAAATATGGAAAAGTTCAAGGGGTATGAATACTTTTGCAAACCACTGTACCAACACTGAGTCCTGGTTCTTACTCTGTGTTTTAGACTGTTAGTTTTTATGTTGTGACTGCTGCTGTGTCTTTATACATCCCTTTGGTCCTGTGCTTGTTTAAAACTGCTTCAAACACTGACAACACGTCACTCACTGACAAAAAAAAAGTTACAGTTACTATTATTTTCCAAGAGCAAAGGAAAGTTCAGAGAACAGCAGAGAACTAAAAATATTGGGATCTTTTACGTGACCAAACTGGTTAAACCATTATTTTTTTGTCCAGTACATGAGTTAATCTGCTTGTTGCCATATCAAAAAGGTCTAAGAGCAAAATGAAGAGGAGCTGTAAACATCTGGAGATGTGTTTGCGTACCGAAGTGGAACCTCGTCTGCGAGCTGCTCTCTGGTGCTGCTCCAGCAGGTTGTTGAGCTGCTCCCACAGCTTCTTCAGAGCCTGGCTGGTTGTGAGGCCCAGAGTCACCCCATTCTCCTGCAAAAACATGGAAAACAATCCCTGAGTGCAGCATTTTTTAATAAGCTCAACTCACTGAACTTTGACTGATTATCTGTTTGATAAGGAGCTGGAAACACTGGTGAGGTGTCTAACAATGCTGCTGCTGCCTAAAAATAATGGTTGTGGTTTTGAAGAAATAGAAGGAGGAGGTTTGGTCCAGAGATATCAGTCTGTGAAGGAAGCAGTGAAAGGATTTCCACGCCAGTCGATGACGTTTCACACTCAGATCACTGCCAAGAGCTGACGTCACTGCTCCCCCACTGCGTGGTTCAAACAAACTCAACAACTTCTGAAAACCATTTGTCCTCTCGACACAAATGATAGGTCTCACACAAAAAGCACGACTTGAATATGTTGTCTGTTGTTGTAGTGGCAACAGATTAATTAGATACTGACTGAGACTTCACCAGTTTCCTCAAAACGCAGTGAGTTCAGCTTTCATGTCTTATAGCCCACGCAGTCAGACTATAAATAACTTCCATGTTCCCAGAGATGCAAAATAAATCCTCCAGACTAAAGTAAACAAGCTGAAATGAAATGAAAGCCACGACAAGCCAAGCCCCGGACCACAGAGGACCGTAAACCAAAGAGCCAAAACATTCAGACACTAAAACTAGAAGTTCATTGCTGTTCTCATATCTGTCTGATTGTAACCAAATTATTACATAAATGTTTCTATCATAAGATCCAGGACTCTGATACAAGTGATGACGAGCAGAAAGGAAGTGTTTGTTGGTATTTTAAAATCAGCAGCTGTGTCCAAATTCAGAGGCTGGGTTCTCCGAAGGCCAAATCTGTCGGCCGCTTGCGTCACAGCTCTGTCCAAATTAGACTCCCCCGATGCAGCCGACAAAACCATCCTTATTTTTCCCTGATTTGAGGAGCGGTTTCATGGATCCTTCTCAGCCCAACCTATCCCATTATGCTTTGCGAGCCGAGTGGAGTTTTTTTTTTTATTGTAATGGCGGGCAAGGCAAGAGAAGTTTAAATAAAAGTTTAAAGTTTAAACAAAAATCTGGCAGCATATTTTTGTCATTTGTTTAAATATATTTTTAATATTATTCTTGTCAGAAATCAAACGAGTTGGTCTAGAGGAATAAACATTAGGGCTGCAAGATATTAGGAAAACCTGTGATGTGTGAGAACAGTGATTAATATTGTGATGACAGTAAACATGATAAACGAACAAATATGTAGTGTTGATGTCTCTCTGCTCTGGGTTCAGATTAAAAAAAATGTTGTTTGTTTTAATCATGTCAGCATGTCAAAAAGGGACCCTCAGGTGTTCCCAGACCAGAGAGGAAATGGTCCAGTGGTGGTCCAGAGCGGTGCGACACAAACAACCTGCAGCTCAATGCCGAGAAGACCAAGGAGCTCATCGTGGACTTCAGGAGGAACGTTGACCCACATCCACCCATCCACATCAAGGGTATGGCAATGGAACGTGTGAACACCTTCAAGTCCCTGGGCGTCCACATCTCCAAGTATCTCACCTGGATGACCGGCTGCTCCATGCTGGTCAAAAAAGCTCACCAGTGCCTCTCCTTCCTGAGGTCTCTGTGGAAGGACCACCTGTCCTCAGACATCCTGATAAACTTTTACCGCTGCACCATTGAGAGCATCCTGACCAACTGTATCACAGTCTGGTACGGGAACTGCTCGGCATCAGACCAGAAGACTCTACAGAGGGTGGTGAAAGCTGCCCAGCGCATCATCGGAGCACCACTTCCTGCCATAGAGGACATCTACAAAAAGCGGTGTCTGAAAAGGGCTGGGGAAATCATCAAAGACTCCAGTCACCCAGCTCACAGACTATTCACCCTCCTGCCCTCTAGGAGGCGCTACAGAAGCCTCCAGACTAAGACCACCAGGTACCGGAAAAGTTTCTTTCCTACAGCTGTTACACTCCTGAACTCTACATCCTGACATCAGCACAATACCCATAACCCATGGACCTAACAACACTATCTGCACTGTTTTGCTCAACACTGTATAAATAACCTACTCTTGTTAATAAGTACATAGTCAATTTATATGCCACCATATTTAGAACATGATATGATGTAAATTCATATTTCTGTAAATTAAAGTCAGTAAATTCATATCCTGCACATTCATAACCTGTATATAATTATACTTACAGCTATAATATATAAAAAAATACTGTACATTTGTAATATAATATACTGTATACATTTATATTTCATGCTAAGCACTTCTGGATGGATGCAAACTGCATTTCGTTGCCTTGTACTTGCGACATGTGCAATGACAATAAAGGTGAATTCTATTCTATTCTAAATATATTTCCTCCAGTGGGTTCTGGGTCTTTCCAGTGAGACATGACTGGAAAACGTCCAGGAGTCATCCTGATCAGATGAGTCACCTCGACAGACTCTTTAGATGAAGAGGAGCAGCAACTCTACTCTGAGCTTCACCATGAACTGAACAATAAACTCTTTAAAAAACTCCTCAGCTCAGCCTCGCTCTGCGCACCTCAGATCATCAGGGTGGGACATTTTCCCTTTCATTACCTTCATTTTAAATCTGTTCAATCGCCCTGCAGTGACAGAGTTTTGCTACAAGCCTTTCTGGTTAAAAGTTTGAGCTAAAAAAAATCTACTTATGATCCAGGAACATCAGACAGTTTCAGTCCTCTATTTAATTTCACCTTTACCTGCAAGCAGACCCAGGTGAAATGTTTCAGACCAGTCAGGAGTTGGAGTTTCAACTTTAATTGTGTTTAAGTAGCTCTGCTCACTCAGATTCTTTTTCTGATCAAAAATTAGACTGAAGCAACATTTGTGTCAGCAGATATGTGTTTTGAATGTTGTCACTGAAATTTTTCATTTTAAATACATATTACATTGTCAAATATTACAGAAGTTAAAAACAAATGTCTAAACAAAGACTTTGTTAAATCTTCTAGACATGACCTTCTAATCTTGAACACTAGGCTTGGCGGTATGAAGGTATTTTGTATCGCAGTATCAAAATATGACAACGGTATGATAAAATGATGACATATGAGTCACGTGAGGTGAAGCACATATGAACGGTGGGACACTTCAGAAGATGCTCCATGTTATTACTGACACCTCAGCTCACTCAGAAAACAAACAGAAGGGAAGGGGAGCAGAGACACCCCCATCTCTCCTGCCACCAAACAACAAAAAAAAAATCTCTGACAAACTCTGGACATGTTCAGACACGTTACACCTCTCTGGCTGTAGAGCTGACAGACAGCTTCAGGGACCAACCAGCTGCAGGTTTCTTAAGTCAAGTAAAGAGTGGCACTCGTTTAGGTTTAAACTTTCTGTGATTTCATTTTTTTTTCAACTCATGAGCAGTCTGTGACCTCGCACTGCAGACGAGGAAATGACTACAAACTATCGGCACAAGACTTTCTCACTAAAAGCACGCAGCAGCTTTGAAATGACCACAGTAATGCTGCGTTCACACCAAACGCGATTTCAGCATCAGGAGCATCAGGTTCACATACAAAGTCTATGGTGGATGCGCTTCAATCAGTGTCGGAAGTGCTGCGGCGCCTCAAGCGCGATTAGAGCAGCGCGATTTGAACGATCTGAGCGTTCGACGTGCTTGATGCACAAATCGCTGAAGTTAGAAAATCTGAACTTTTGCAGCTCGACGCGCCGCGTCAACCAATCAGAGACTCCACTGTGTGACGTAACGACATATTTCCCGACGGGACAGTTTACTGAATGATGTCCACTAACCTGAAACAGATGGAGAGAAGCTCTTTAGCTGAAATTGAGTGCCTGCAGTCGGTGTCCTGACAGAGATATCTGCACCAATGCGTGGCAGCGGCTCATCAGACTGGACTCGGGCAAACATAGTCCTGAAAGCGAGCTGTGAGCCTCTTCTCTGAATTATCTGGTGAATYAATTATGAATTAATTATCTGATGAACGTGACATGCTCTTGCTCTCTGTAAATAAAGCAAAGCCACTTCCTCATCCGACATTAAACAGAGCCCGACAGAGGAGGGAGGGGCGGGGAGGCTCTTCCCCTGCAGCGCTTCAAGAGCTGTCCTGCGTCTGACCTCAAAGTGCACAAGCGACCAACTTGAAGCATTGGATGCGATTTTGAAGCTGACTCTTATGCTGCGTTTGGTGTGAACGCAGCATACAGTAAGAGTCAGTTTATTTTGAAAGTTAAAACTCTAAAAAGACGTAGTTTTGACTTGTTTGATCTGTTCCACATAATAAGAGGTGAAGTCATTCAGGTGAGTTTATTTAAACGTCTATCTCTATGTATGTAAATTATGGCTGGGTGGTATAACCTCAAATTAATATCAGGGTATAAACTGAATCCCTTCACGGTAACGGTATATATCGCGGTAGAAAACTATCATAAAAAGTAAAGATAATGTAATTTTTAGAGCATATTTTTTTGCAGAGAACTGTAATCTTAATCAAAAAGAAAAAAATTGTATAGGTCTTCTGGACGGGATCTTCTTTAATGAAACGTTTCGTCTCTCTTCCAAGAGATTTCTTCAGTCTGAGAGTTTCAGGCAAAATTCAGGCTTTTGAGTCCTGCCTCCATGTGACTGATACTCACATCACATGGCTATCGTTCACACCTAATACCTATTGTTAACAGGGGATGGAGTAATCTTAATCAAACCCAGCATTTTTGCTTTAATATCTGCCTGCCAAACAATGAGCTTCCACCTGCTGAACTCATCAGCTGCTGCCCTGCTGCTATCAGTGCAGAACTGTTACATTAGCAAGATGGATTTATGACTGAACGAACGTCCATATATTTTTATCATCTCTGTGGGTAACAATACATAAAAAACAAGTTTTTCCTCTGACAACTTAGGTGTGAAAAACTGTGGTTGTTAAAGCTTCTCTCTGTGCAACGTGCAGCGAGAGGAGAGGAGAGGAGAGGATAGGAGAGGAGAGGAGGGCGAAAATAATCCCGCGACACGACGTAACTTGGAGGAGGAAATTTTGAGGATTATTATTCCGTCTATACGTGTTTTAAAAAAAAAATTTCTTCATTATATTTCGAACTCCTGCTCAGTTGTCTCTGTGCTCGCAGCCATGCTGACACAGGTGCGATGAAGTAATGATGATAGGATGTTAGAGGGTAAATTTATACCGTAGGCCAACTTCATACTGTTTCAACCGTCTACAGCATATACCGTGCAGCCCTAATGTAAATGCTCACAAGCAGCTGTTTTTCCATTAAACATTAATTACTCGACATGCTACAGACCCACATCCGCCCGGTAATACCACATCCCCCGGTATTTTCTAAAGGTCATACCTCTTTATCTTAAACAACTCTTGTAAATCTCTGCACAGGAAGTGTGCGAAATATGCCTGTAAAACAAATGAGCTTCCAGTATTATTTACATCCTAGAGCAGAACGGATGAAACCTTCAGGACCATAAATTAAAGTGATTCTTTAAAGGGCCAATTTTATGTGTTTCTCAGGCATACATTTAAATACTATACCATAATAAAGTTTCTATGTCACCTTTAGTTGTTATTAAAATGCTGTTTTTATGTTTCAATAGAAAATAAACTTATCTTCTCATCACTTCCTCTTCTAAACGCCTTGAAATTGACCTCTGTCTCTTTAAGAACCTCCTTCTGCTNCTTTGATTGGTATTAAGTCCTTTAATTAGCTACTGTTAATTGGTAATTCTAAAGGAGTTTCTTTCACAAGATTGGCATTGTGTGGAGGTTTCTCTGATCTCAGGATCTTTTTGATCCTCCTTCTGCTTCATGAGGGAGGTTTTTCTGATTCTGGAGATCTAATTAGCTTATGAAATTTAGGATTGAGAGCTTACCTTTAGATTTCCTGTAGGTGACACTTTGGTCACTGTCAGGAGGTTTGGGGTATAGCTAATGGATAGTCGAATCGGGAATTAATTACTTTAGGCGTAGCTTATCTAGCCTTAAAGTAATGTCAAAATTAGGATTAAATAGGCTCCTATTTAATTTTAGGCTAAAATTTAGTTTAATTCTTATTTACCTTATTATTCAAATGAAAATTTTCAGCTGGACAATGTGTCTTTTATGCGAGATGTATGTATGTTTGATTATTTGTCGATTCTAAAGAATCGAAGGGGGGAATGTGGTATATTTTTATGTACTGTCCCTTTAAGACGGGAGCGCGCTTTCGAGCGGACACGCGCTCTTTGTCAGAGCCTCAGTAAACATCTCGCTGTACGGTCCGTACAGCGAGATGTTTCTTCCATGTCTCTCGTCAATAAACATGTCCAGAAGCTGAAGAGCTCGCCTTTTCGTCATTCAAATGTTAGCCTAGAGTTTTATTGACATTTGACAAGTCTTCAGGAAGACGCTCACTGGTTTTCATCAACCCAGCAGCCAGGAGCAGCAGCAAGCCACCGACAGCAGCACCAGCCCCAAAGCAGACGGTGAGCAGACAAAGAGAGTCCGAGCCACCGACAGCAGATGAGCAGACGAGAAGGGTCCAGCAGCTGACAAGCCCAGCAGAACTGAACCAAACCAGACCGAGACACAACAAAAATGGCGACGAGGATGGGATCTGGAAAGCCTTAATAAGGTTAATATCGAATTAGCAGAGTTTTTCACAGCCGTAATATCTCTATTTTATTTGATTAGCCTTTGGGGGCTCAGAAGCGGATCATTTCAGGGGTTTTTGTCACTGTTAACAGCGTGGGGCTCCGTGTTATTGTCTGGATTTTCTGTCTTTGTATTGTCTTCGTGTGTCCGACCCTTGCTAAGCTAAGCTATTTTTTTATGACAGTGTTTCTCGCCGCAGAGTTAAGTGTGTGTATACTCTGTTGGTTTGTGTGTAAATGTACGCGTATAATTGAAGTAAAAGTGTTGAGATGCATCTCTAGTAAAGTGTGTGTTAGCTGCTAATCCGTAGTTACAGACACGGGTAGGCCGAAGAGACGTCTTTTGTCACCCGGTAGCTGCTGGAATGTGCAGTGGATGAAGGCTGTTCAGCCTAATTTTTTGTTATTTCACCTGTATAGGAGTAACGGTTGCAGTGTCTTTTAAGGCCTAAAGATCTGTATAATTCCGATGAAAAAGGACAGTGGAGATAATGAATAAATTGGGTGTTGGAAGCCTCATCTAAAAAAAAAAAAGGGTAATTAAAGAGAGGCCTGTCAAGTTTTTTGTTGTTTTTTTTTTTAAAGTTCTGTTTAAGCAAGGGAGTACAGGCGGTGTGTTGTCTGTTCTAAATGTGTGTTTTATGTTAAATGTGGAGTTTTTGTTGTTTTTTCTGTTTTTATTTGTGTATTGACTTGCCATTTGGGCTGGAATCAACTGGTGGGGTGTTTCAAAGTTTTTTTCTGGCTGAGAGTTCCTTTGTCTTGTCTAAGAAGTGATTTATGACATTGGGGGTTGTTTTTCTGCTGCAGCCTTTGGCCACATCTGGTTCCTATTAACTTGTTTTTCTCTTTTCTCTATGTGTTTCTTTGTTTGGAGCGACTCCTGCTGCTGGTGAGAGAGAACTCCTGCTGCAGGACCGTGCTGCTCCATTTTCTTTTTGCAAGGCGAGTAC
>NW_013952587.1:9452-11431 GCF_001266775.1 Austrofundulus limnaeus | reverse complement strand
GTGCGAGACCTGCTTTCAGGCAGTAATTCCTGTTTCTTCACTCGAGGTGACCCCTACATTAGCATAAGGAATGCTCTGAGGACTTTGATTGGTATTAAGTCCTTTAATTAGCTACTGTTAATTGGTAATTCTAAAGGAGTTTCTTTCACAAGATTGGCATTGTGTGGAGGTTTCTCTGATCTCAGGATCTTTTTGATCCTCCTTCTGCTTCATGAGGGAGGTTTTTCTGATTCTGGAGATCTAATTAGCTTATGAAATTTAGGATTGAGAGCTTACCTTTAGATTTCCTGTAGGTGACACTTTGGTCACTGTCAGGAGGTTTGGGGTATAGCTAATGGATAGTCGAATCGGGAATTAATTACTTTAGGCGTAGCTTATCTAGCCTTAAAGTAATGTCAAAATTAGGATTAAATAGGCTCCTATTTAATTTTAGGCTAAAATTTAGTTTAATTCTTATTTACCTTATTATTCAAATGAAAATTTTCAGCTGGACAATGTGTCTTTTATGCGAGATGTATGTATGTTTGATTATTTGTCGATTCTAAAGAATCGAAGGGGGGAATGTGGTATATTTTTATGTACTGTCCCTTTAAGACGGGAGCGCGCTTTCGAGCGGACACGCGCTCTTTGTCAGAGCCTCAGTAAACATCTCGCTGTACGGACCCTCTTCCATGTCTCTCGTCAATAAACATGTCCAGAAGCTGAAGAGATCGCCTTTTCGTCATTCAAATGTTAGCCTAGAGTTTTATTGACATTTGACAAGTCTTCAGGAAGACGCTCACTGGTTTTCATCAACCCAGCAGCCAGGAGCAGCAGCAAGCCACCGACAGCAGCACCAGCCCCAAAGCAGACGGTGAGCAGACAAAGAGAGTCCGAGCCACCGACAGCAGATGAGCAGACGAGAAGGGTCCAGCAGCTGACAAGCCCAGCAGAACTGAACCGAACCAGACCGAGACACAACACGCGCGTGCGCTATGATGCAGTTTACTTGGCATCTGAAAATACATTTCCTCAAAGGTATTTTAATCTGAGTGGGAACTAATGTGGAGAGCTCAGCAGACAGTTTAAGTTTCAATTTCACCCGAGAGCCTGCAGGAGTCATGGGCGGGGTGTGTGAGGAGGGGGGGGTGTGCTCTGCCATGAGGAAGTTCTGCTTAAAGACACGTCCCAGGGGCGTTTCTCATCCCCACCTGTCGTTTTGCTCCTCGGCATGGCTTCTTAAAAACGCTGCAGGATTTCTCAAACATACATGAATGAGTCAAAGCAAGGCTTTGGGCATGTTTTTATGAGAGTATAACTTTATAACATGATATAAAGCTCAAAATAGTTGATTTTACATGATATTGCCCCTTTAAAATGTGAAAATGTTTGTACTTTGTGCTGATGAGGTGGATGAAGAGACGGTACTGATGGTAGAACTTCTGATTTACTCAGCAGTTTCCAGAAATGTCCCTCTCTGTCCTGACTAAAGCAACGTTTCTGTTCTTTAATAAAACAAGCTGCTGAGTTTCTGAGTGAGCAGAGGTTATTTGTTCAGTTGATAAATCTCTAAAGATCCAAACGGAGCAACACAAACAACGAGTTAAAGACATTTCTGCAGACTGAAAACATGTTCAGTATTTTTCAAAATAAATTAAATGTTCAGTCCACTGAAGTTCTGACACTTTCTGCTTAGTGAGTATTTTTAAAAACCATTGGAGCACCGTGAACCGATCTAAGATCCAAACCTGCACCATGGACAGTCTCTACCTGAGACGCTACAACAAACAAACAAACTCACCTTTTTATCTTGCGTCTCCATGGCAACCCCGACTGCTCCACATGCTCCGCACCTGACAGTCACCTGTCAGTGGATGACCCTCAGCAAGATCACCTCCTGCAGGAGCTGCACATCAGGGGGATCGGACTGGGCCCCAGGAAGCCAGAGATCCCCCACCTGTGTGAATATGACCCGGCTGCAGGGGGGACGGGGGAGACAG
>NW_013952587.1:7386-9102 GCF_001266775.1 Austrofundulus limnaeus | reverse complement strand
GTGTGTGTGTGTGTGTGTGTGGTTACAAATGTTAACACACACCAATGAAAATCAGAGCCATTGGCCTGAGCAGCTTTGTGAGGCCCAAAGAACGGGGCTGAACTCCAGAGTCAGCAGTCTCTGCTGATGATGCTCAGGCCAACAAAAGAAAAATAACAACAAAAAAAAACCCACTGTCTGAAATTCAAAACTCTTTCAACAGCTGAGTCAGATGTGCTGCAGGTAACACCGCTAACACGCCACAAATAAATAGCAATGCATATCACTAGCCACATCTCATCACTGAGTTTTAAGCTGCAGGAAGAACATGTAACGCTCGGAGACAACTGTTCAGATTTATTCTCTGTGCTAAACTGAAAAATGTTCGTGCAAAAATAAAACACCTAAAAAAAGAGAAATTCTAGTTATGATTTGTCACTGCTGTTTGGGAAAAACAAACCAGTTCTAGTGTGGGGAAGTTAATTTGTTGTTGACTGAAAGGACTGTCCAACCAGCTTAACTAGACAGGAAGTTCAAACTGATCAACTAGTTTTTGACAACAAATCCAGATTTTGACTTTAGTCTGACGAATTACATTGGAGAAAATGATCATAGAAATGGTGTAACAGGCAATAAAGGCTAGACTCTAGCTCTCTTTGGAATGATGTTAACAATTAGCTGGAGTTTTGTTTGAGTTTCAGACATATCTCCTGGCACATGTGAATCTGCACATATAAGTCAGATAAAGTGAACAGGAACAAAACGACCATCTGTAAGCTGAAGAGGTTGACTGTACCATATATGTGATATATTTCTCTATAGCTCATAGCCAGCTCACTGAATCAGATGGCTCAGAAAAATAATATTAAATCCGAAATTTGGCCTAAAATCTGTTTTCACAGTGAAAGGTTCATGTGACCTAACATTTGTCTGTGTTTCTAAAACCCACGGTGACTTTATATTTGACAAGTGTTTCTTCAAACATTAATCTCACAAATCATTTAACTGTAGTTTGAATAGACTCGTATCATCTGGATGACATAAATACAACGTCAAACAATCCATCCTACAGGTTTTATAGTATTTAATAAATAAAAACGTGATAATATTTAATGCTCACAATGCAGTCATGACATAAAGTATGTTCGTTCTTGGTGTTTCGTGTACAAATAATCAACAACAAGCGTAAAACTCGTGTTAAATCGAACGTAATGCTTGTCTCGACCCTTAGATGCTAACATAACTACAGCAGGCTTCAACCCCGACACGTCCATTTAAATAAACGTTATAAATGTTTACCGTCGATGTAGAGAAACTGTCTGTAAAAACTCACCCTGCGCTTCTCTTGGGTCACGAATTATCCTCTATAATCATATATTTATTTTAAAAAAGTAATGCACTTTTCTCCTTCAAAGTAAGAGCAGCCATATCAGACCATTCTTCTTCTTCCTGCTCTTCTTCTTCTTCGCTTTGTTGTGGCAGCGACACATCTGGCTGTTTAACGATGCGTCAGCGCCACCTGCTGGACCGGAAATTACAACAGGAAACCAAACCACAGACACTGCGAACATCCTGAGTGATGGACTGCTGCTGAAATATGACGAAGGAGATAATATTGATTTATTCTTCGTCTGTCTTTAAGTTATGGAAGCGAAGAAGTAACAATATCCTAATTAAAATGGATTAATAGAAATGCTGTTTCATTTTCAACATGTACCTGAATTTTTTGACTCATAA
>NW_013952587.1:2835-3664 GCF_001266775.1 Austrofundulus limnaeus | reverse complement strand
AACGGATTACTAAACTGAGCGAACGGATTACTAAACTGAGCTCACGGTTTCTGCAATTCGTGCGCACAGATTACTGATATCTGGACGGTGGTTGTGTGAGCTGTGTTTCATCAGCTCAGTATGGTGCCCGCCATCCGGGTGCGCAGATGTCGAGAGGTTGGACGCATGGTACAGAGCGCACATCTGCAAAGTAAATTCAGTGGATCTGTTGTCATATATAAACTTAATGTAAACTGCCATTAATCAGCACACTTCACAGCTCATTATATGACTTTATTCAGTCTGTTACGTGGAGATAAAACCTTTAAAATGTCAGTGGCAGCTAACGTTTATTTGATCATTTTCCCCTCTTGGTTAATTAGTAGCTATTGCTAGTGAACAGATTTTTAAAATAATGCTTAAACTATTACATACAAACACAGAAACTAATACTGCATGGACGTGCACAGGTAGACATCAGGTGCTTGAGAACCTGCCCTTTTCCCTCCGGATCCTGTCGAACCTGCTTTTTTAATGCTCCATCTGTTGGTTACACTTCTTATTAAGTGTAGGCTACAACAATAATGGCAATATTGCTAATATTATTAATAATAATATTGCCCTCACACCGTCCCTTCACCACACACACGTGCGAGCCCGCAGCACTCCTGTGCGCTTATGGCAAGCCGTTGGGGCCATAAATCGGGCGTATATTTACGTGCAAATCCTAACGTGCGGTGACGTAAATAACGTGCGAACGCGCAGTGGCGCCACGCGCGGTGCCGTAAATAACGTGCGAACGCGCTGTGGCGTTTTCTGCCATTATATCATCAAGAGGCTGTCCTGGTTG
>NW_013952587.1:0-886 GCF_001266775.1 Austrofundulus limnaeus | reverse complement strand
CACCGCGCGTTAAGATTTGCACGTAAATATACGCCCGATTTATGGCCCCATAGGGCTCTGGCCCCAACGGCTTGCAACATCAAAGAAGCAGTCCGAAGCGTTGGAAAGCACAGACAGACCGAACGAACGGTGACGTCACTGGGTTGAAGTTCGTTCGTTCTGTCCCAGCCTGAGGTCCGTTTTTTTTTTCTTCCACTGAAGGTTCATTTGTCCTTCCGCTGGAAGCCTCACTCCAACAAAGACATGATGCAGCGGAGAATCCACCAAGAAGAAGAAGAAATGAGGAAAAACAAGAAGATCCAGAGAAAGAGAAACATTAAATATTGAACTTGACCACAGTTGTTCCTGTTGGGAACGGTGGCGTACGAGGCTAAGTACACGTCGTTCCGGAGTCAGGCCTCTCGTTGGCGCGGGTTCGAGTCCCAGTAGGGGGCGCCCGTATCTGGCAACAGAGTGGCGAGTTCTGAACTTCCGAAACCACCCAACCTGACCCCCGGCCCAGTGGGGGGGCTCACGCGCAGAGCAACCACTGGCGTCGTTGTGTGAATGAATGTCTATATATCTATATTGTGTGTGAATGTGAATGTCTGCTTTTGGTGCTTTGTGTTATTGCTTTCTTTAAACACATACAAATTAAAGCTTTATTAACACACAGACTTTATTTTCATTTATTTATAAATTTTAATCATAATTCATATATAAATGTACATATTTATAGAAATTAATTTTTTTAATTACCATTGATGGTGAAGAAACCTCGCCTTTTTTAAATTTCCTGTAAGACAACTTATCTCTACTGACAGAAAATATTCAACTGATTTGAAACAGCAGGCAGAAGAAAGGCTCGTTTCAACTAAAATACTTCAAGTATTCTACTGTAATACTT
>NW_013952586.1:1021718-1022976 GCF_001266775.1 Austrofundulus limnaeus | reverse complement strand
CCCTCGGGTAAAATCACGTTCGTGACGTAGGTACGTCTGACGTAATGACGTCGTGACGCTACGTTGTTGACGCAGTGCGTCAAAACCAAAATGGCTGCTGCCCGGACCCACAGTCCCGCAGCTTCACCCACACGGAGCAAAACCTCCGTCTTTTACGCTCCAACAGCGTAAATTACTCAGCTTCACGTAGCCCCAAGCACGGCACACGATTTATAAGCTGACCCGTGACTCCCTCACGGAAACAGGGTGTTAAGAGCTGAGTTGCTCTTACCCGGGTCATTGGGATTTTTGGAGAAATTAGGAGGAGACACCTTAAAGAATTAAACATAATTTATTACAGATTACATGTAAAAACCCACAGAAACAGATTTGCAAATCTGGGAGAACACCGGACCGATACTTCCCTTCGATCATCAAGTGTCTCGTCTAACATCTGTAACTCTTGACATTTTATACTGAAGCCTCAGTGTTCCATATCTCTACAAGGGCAAGACGTTTTCTGCTCGCGGCAGATTTAATACTGAATAAACAGTTAGCTCCCTGTTAGCACTCAGTGCTATTCCACACAGCTTCGTGTGGATCAGACTGTCTGTCTGAATAACGCCTCGGCACAAAACACAGAGTTTCTATTAGCCTCAAACAGCGCTGATAACTCCCTCACGTTATGTTTATTTCTTATATAAACCGTGCTGACAGCTCTTGAGTCGCGACCTCAAAGCTTTTTGTCATGGAGTTCAACTGGTTACTTTTACGCGTATTTTACGCACGTAAGCCAGACCAGACTATGTTCAAAAAACCCGTCAGTAGAACACTGGATTTCCAAAGAAAGGGACCCCTATTTCACTCATTCATACAGATATGAGTACATGCATGCAATTTCGCTTCTCAAGCGAAAACAACACGGTTACTGCTCTCCGAAGCCTGTCAGCGCAGGACTCCAGCAGAACCGAACCTGCGCGCGGCGGCACAGAACCACAGAACCGGATCTCTCCTGCGCGCGGCGGCACAGAGAGAACCACAGAACCGGATCTCTCCTGCGCGCGGCGGCACAGAGAGAACCACAGAACCCCCGAGGTTCTAAAACAAACAACTTATAGCCAAGATGAACAGATTTCTAACAGAATCAGGTCTGCAGCTCCTGACACCGTATCCTGAACACTCAGCACAGCCGTTTTACACTGAAAAAAAAAATTCTCATGCCAACGTGCAAAAATTAAATTTTTAATTTTTCAGATTCATAAACCAGATTCATATTTCA
>NW_013952586.1:998716-1020718 GCF_001266775.1 Austrofundulus limnaeus | reverse complement strand
CAACAACAACAACAACAACAACAACAACAACAACAACAACAACAACAACAACAACAACAACAACAACAACAACAACAACAACAACAACAACAACAACAGAAATCTGCATAAAGGGTTAGAGTTCAGGGTTAAAGATTTGTTTCATTATCCCTGTTGAATGGTATAGTTAATCAAAATTTTATGTTGCTTAAACTGATTTTTATTTTCTTGTCCATCCCAAAAGTTGTTGTTGTAAATAAACAGAAAGTGCTGCACACCTATTTTAAGTAGAGCAGTCATTGAAACAGTTGCGAGTGGATTTAACCACAAACAGCATGAAATATAAATGTGTTCCAGTTTTTGTCCTATATGCTCACTTTGCTCATCTATAATTGCCTGTTTTTATTCCTTTTCTTTTTTTTAATTTTTATTTACTTTTCACACCATGGATTGCCACAGTTTGACCTAATCCTGCCCCATTTCTCTCCATCACCAGGCACTGAGAAATTGGGGAGCATTTCTTGTCTGACATGCAGCTTATCTAACAGATACAATCATAATGGAACCAGACTCTGGAGACTGTGGTGCCAAAGGAATCGATGTGGAGGGAGGAAGAAACAAAAATACAGATAGGAAAAAAGAAAAGGAGAGGGGATATAAAAAAGATTTTAATGGACGTGGGGGACAGAAACAGATTAAAATTAAAAACAAACAAAAAAAGACTAATGATATAGAAAAAAATGAGAGGTTTTAAAGAGAAGAACAACTTTATTTCCCAAAAGCCGCTGAACTTGGTGAGTTAAAATGTACAGAGAAAGGAACGACGGAGAGAAAATGTGTGGTGAGAAAGATGGAAAACATGCTGGAGGAAGAGAAGAGAGGGGCAGGGAGACAAGTGTTAATAGTAGATTAGTCACTCGAAAGATGCTTTGGGCCACATCAGCTCTCTCTGTATGTGTGTGTGTGTATTTGTGTGTCTGTAACTGAAGCAGGAACAGGAAGTGCAGAAGCCAAAACACTGAGGAATCTGCCCCTTAATCATTGTACAGTTTAATTAAATCTGCCTGACCTGATGAACAGAGATACACAGAGACGTACGGCTGCAGGGCCGATGATGTCACTGCATTGTTTTGTAAAGGCTGCAGACATTTTGTGTCTTCTGTATGCCGGCGAATTGACTTCTCTCCCCACACGGTGACAAAACACATCTCTTCAAAGCATTTTGACGGAGAGTCTATCTTACTGTACGTTCTCACCTTTTTTCACTTCTGCTGCCTCTGAGGCACAGATGACACATTACAGCAGCGTGTTTGCAGATGATGCTGACGTATCACCGCCCTTTTTAGGCCTTAACCCAACACAGGACGTCAACCATCATCAAGAACACACAAAGCCTGTGCTGAGACCTTCAAAAACTCTGGATTTTATTTTAAAATGTAGCCAATGATTAATCTAAAGCATGGAGATTTCTCCGGTTTCAATTTCTATACGTTTGCATAAATAATGTGTTCATGTTTGAGACTTATCAGTGAGCAAATAAACAAGTTTTTTTTGCACTAACAAGGTGTTTTTGACAGAAAGCCTCACTTCATATAAAGT
The DNA here is from genome assembly GCF_001266775.1 of Austrofundulus limnaeus. Lineage (NCBI taxonomy): Eukaryota > Metazoa > Chordata > Actinopteri > Cyprinodontiformes > Rivulidae > Austrofundulus > Austrofundulus limnaeus. Next base: position 1,019,140 of record NW_013952586.1, on the reverse strand, counting down.
TTATAAATGTGGTTTAAGATAATAATTAAAAAGTTACTATGCGTGTTATGATTGTGCAGATTGCGCTTATGCAATTTTATTTTCACAATTAAAAATCACCCAAACACATACAGTATGTTCACGATTTCTAAGCTAACCTCATTAAATTGGACTTTTAAAATCTAGTCCTTGGAGCGTACTGCCCTGCATGTTTTCTGCTTCTCCACACCTGATTATTGATGGATAAATAATTGACCAGCTGTTGAAAATGTTTCTCCTTTGACTCAGATAAGGTGGAACAGAGACACATCTGCAGAAATGTGTGCACAAAAAAAAAACACAAATTTATTACAGGCCATAACTTTTTTGGCAGTTTCTTAATGTATTTTTGCTAATTGAGTGCATTTTCCCCACCATCTTTCGCACCAAAACATTCAAACCAAAACCATCTTTTGATGAAGCTGAAGCTATTTTGATCCAACTTTATAAATAACATATGCACTCTTTTGTGACATTGTAAAAACTTGCAACATGTATTAGCATTAAGAGTACATGTTCAGGATGACTATCTGCTACTACCATACTAACACAAATTTGACTATGTTATAACTTAGCTTGTTTTGACCAAAGTGGATTAGCTTGAATTAGTTTGGATACTGCTGTAAATGAGTTGTGGCCTTACATGTCCAACGATTACTTTCTGATAGTTTCATTAAAATTGTCCAGAGGTTCATGAGATGTTTTACTAACAGGAAATGAACACACACATAAACAGGCAAAAACATAATTGTCCTTTTACCTTTCAGACAGTAATACTGTTCATGTGTATGCTCACATTTTTATAATGATCATCATTAATGAGACAAAAAGTGCAGACAATAATAAGAGTCATTTATTTATTTTTTAAATACAATTTGTATTGATTTATTGGCAGAAACCCAAATATGATATCTGACAGACAGCAAACATAAGCATTTTATGTAAAAAAGAAAAGTAAACATAAATGCTGGAGTAATGGACTTTAATGCATTTGTTAAATCCTGCACTGAAACTTTTAATCAACTATAAATTGAAAAAAAAAAAACAGTGAAAGCTGATGATAAATTCTCATCCATGCATTTGTCTACAGCTCATACAGCGCATTTAAAAAACTGCGCAAAACTCCCTCCTATTTCCATCTCTCCCTGTTTGCACAATCATGCTGTGTACGAAACGAGGGAACAGAGCCTCCACGCTGCAAAATAAAAACCTAAAAATGAAGCGAGGCCTTCAGGAATCGTGTGTTTGCAGTCAGACCCCCGCCCCACCGGAAGCATGTAGAGCAGCCTGTGCAGACGATGGAGCCACGGGCCCTGCTCCTGTTAGTCGTCCAGGCTTGTTCTCACTGATATGTTGAAGCTGTTTGGAGGAAAACAGGATAAACTCTTTGCAATCAAAACAAGTGTTTAGAAAAGCTGAAAATGCTAAATCTCATTTCAAGTAACACACACACACACACACACACACACACACACACACACACACACACACACNCTGTGGTTTTGGGGTGCAACGGGGTGACCTACACCACACACACACACACACACACACACACACACACACACGAAAGCTCAGTTTATTAGGATTCACCAAACTTCAGCGCGGGTTTTTCCACCGTTTGAGCAGAGAAGCTTAATCCTCTTTTCTTTCTTTAACTCTCCCTCTCGTCTCCACACACGCCACCCTCAGCCCCGCTCTCTCCCAAATTCATTACTTGTTTCGCTGTGCCGCTGTCAGCTGTTCGCAGGAACATACGGCGGCACTGGATACAAGGGGTTGAGTTAAGCGTAGGAGGGAAAAAAACTATCAGCATTTTACAGTAAATGTCACCATCTGTGTACAGTTCTGATGCCTGACTGACTGTGCTGTCAGCTTGTGCACGTTACTTTGTTCTTAAGCGACGAGCCCTGCGTTCTGGCTTTCACATCCAGGATACATGGGATTAAAATGTAAAATGCAGAGCAAAGTAATTGCTGCAGTAGTGGATTTTTTAAAGTAATTGTTTGAAAACAAAACAACAGCTGGTGTTAAAGTTGGGCCTTGATAACAAAAACTGGTTTTGCGAGCACAGAAGAGCTTTGTTATTATTTTTAGGATTAATAATTTGCTACGACTGAAATGTCCAACTTCTTAGATTAAAGTCACCACACTAAGAGCTGCCTACTCTGATTACTATATAGGAATACATTTGTTATTTCTTTTCAAAGGTTAAAAAAGTAATGAGCATCTTATGAAAACATGAAGCTAAAACAACAAAGTGGCCACCTTGATTTAGCACATTTTAGCTTAGTGTTGAGCAGGGACGTCACTAGGTTTAAAGGGGTCGGGGTGGGGCTTAGACACCAGGACATGCACAGGATGTGAGTGAACATAGCAGCGAGCACAACATTTCTCAAACAGCTCACAAAAACTGAGAAGTTGTTTTTTACATCTTACTGTGTAAACGTTTTAAGCAACAATTCGATTTTTAACATTTTACAACATTAACAAGTTAAAAAAACACATAATTAAATTTTGGAAATATTTCTTATTTCCCAAGAGCCCACATGTATTACGCAAAACTGTCTGCAAAGAGCACCGTGTTGTCACAAAGTACGCCATTTCTAAATAACATGTTGACACTTGTTTCATTTCCCTGACAAATCAGAACTCAGATCTTCAAATGACAATAATTTATCCATGTTAGTTCAGTCAACATTACCCACATAGAAAAATTTGTCTGGCCAGTTCTGGCCCACACAACCCTCTAACAACCAGCCTGGATACTGCAAAGTATGATGGACCCTTGGTGGCCCAGATGTGGTTTGCCAAAGGTGGTCCATGCATGGGCCAGCACCACATTAACCAAACCACAACTGGGCCAGTTGTGGCATGTCATCTTAAAAACAGTGCCATTATTGCCAGACCTGGCCCATATCTGGTTGACAAACCCCTTACCATGCCAGCAGTGCCAGCTTGACTCCAGATCTGGCCCACACCTGTCTGCTGTGTGCATGCTGGAGTAACTTTGCCAGACCTGTATGTGGCGCTGTAATACTTTCCTGTGAGAAAATCACCAAAAACAGGAAACAAGGTATGGAGCATGCACATATGTCTTGCACTCTGGGAGAAAAATATAAATGTAATTACAGACGGACTATTATGATTTTTAGTGTTTACTGTTTGCATGAAAAACAAATTAATGACATTTTCAAGATTCTGTTAATATTATTTTATTTATCAGTTTTACCGAAAGAACATAATTTTGTTCCACATAATTTCTTTAATGAAAGTGTTGCTGAAGGTAAAACCAAGCCTGGAAGTCAAAAAATAAAGTACATTTTTGCTGCTGTTGCAGTTTGTTAGACTACCTTTTCATGAACCAGCAGGTCATCTTATGAAGAAGTCAAATGATGGGGATCACAGTTAATGTATTTATAGATGTGGCAAGTTTTATTCAGGTCATACTCCTCTGGTCCAGAGCTCTTCATCCTCAGTGTTTCTGCCAGCTGGATGATTTGAAACATCATAACCTGAGTTTTAAGAACATTCAAACATCTAAAACTGGCATAAAGTTCAGCAGAAAACAAGGAGCTGTAACTTCAAAATACAGTATATATAGATTTCTATTTACAAACGTATCCTGATTATACTATTAATTGTGTTATTTAAAAAGATACATTTAAAATGGACAGATACATTTATTAAAAATAAAAAAGGCATCGCTTTGAGAGTAAATATAGGGAAACACAAAAAATAAGCGCAATATGACTAACAAAATCAAGCGAGACAAGGAGCTGACAAAGGATGACTAAACCCTGGGACTAAAAATATCAAGCGGGCTCATAACTCAAAGGGCAGGTGTGCTAATTTGTCTTTGAGACCAGGTGTGCGGGCAGATGGGGAGATGAAACGAAAGCAATAAAACAGGAAACCAAGGTGATCCTGAAACCTCACTTAGAACTGTAAGATATAAAATGACCAAAAGGAGAACAAAACTTTTTAGTAGAAATTTTTCCTCATCTTTTTCCATATGGACAAGAATAAGTCTTTTTCATTTTTCAAATCAGCACAACCAGAAAGTTTAAATCTCTTCCCATGTTAAATGATGTAATCAATCTTTATTGTTACTTATGGTTGGAATTATTCTTGTGGCGTGTTCATCCATATATCTCATTAAATAGTTTAATGCAAATGTCTGCCTGGGGCCAGAGAAGTGCTCACACAGTAACTACTGTGCAAATGTTGCTGACTGAAATGTCTGTCTTGAAATCTGAATCTTAAAGAGCTCTGCTTTGCAGGTTGAATAAAATGTGAACTCAAAACAATGTGAATTTTAAAAACATCTGATTATTTTCAGTTGCTTTCTCTCCACTTCAGGGAGAAGAGAACCCAATCAAAATGTCGCTCTGATCAGCATAATTTGCTGTGATCCACAGGAGGGGTTTAATAATGACGCTTTTAAAAACTGAAATGATCTCCTTGAAGGGATTCATATCACCTGTTGCCTTGCATGCCAGGTTTAAACAACAATCTTACACAGTCTGTTAATACTCAGAGTATGTGATGAGAGTCAGCTCAGTTGTAAAACTGACTGAGTCACAACAATTTTTGTGTGTTTGCTGAAGTAAATAAGCTGCAGTGACTCCGGAAGTGAATCTGTTGTTTATGTACGTGCAGTCATCTGTTAATGAAAGTTTAAAGAAATTCATTCAGTAGTTCAGAAAATATTATGCTAACAGAGAAACATCACACACTGTAGGGATTCATGTTTATGTCTGTGCTTTATGTCTTCTGTCTTTCCAGTGTTGTTCAGTTCTCCTGCCTCTCTGCTCTGGCCCCGCCCACTCTCACCTGTTCCTGTCTCCAGGTGTTTCTCATTTATGTTCGTTAGGAATCCTTTTATATTTTCTGTCTGGTCTTGTGTTCCCTGTCATATAGAAGAGGGGATGGGACGATTGTTATTTGCAGGTGATGGGGCATTATGGAAAAGAGGAAAATTGTAGAGTTTATTGTACAGAAGTTACAGAAAGCAAGAATGTTAAAAACTGGTAATATAAATGGGGATTTAATTTCTCTGTTGAGAAGACAAAAACAATAAATAAAACAAAGGTAAGTGTTTTCCTTCTTGCCTTTGTTTTAAATAAACTTTAAACTTTCAGCTAAATTGAGGCAACACACAAGCATGCACAGTAGATCTGCACATGGATCCTGCTTCTTCCTGTCTGTTGACCAATAACAGAGGAGCTGACCCAAGAAGGCCCGCCCACCTAATTTGCATAATGAGGCAGAAATGCTCAAGGAAATGTAAATGCAGGAGACAGAGAAATGTAAAAGCAACCCATGGAAATAAAAAAAAAAGACTTGTGGGGAAATTATAAATTTTTTTAGTATAATCATGATGCATGTACAAGTAAAAAGAAATACAAAAAACAGTAAAATGTAAATTATGTTCTCAAATATATAATTTATTAGAAATAAGCTGGAAAAACAAATTATAAAACATGAAGTGAAGTTCTCCTTTTTAAAATGCAATTGGCTCATTTTAAGTGCATTTATTCATTTATTGCTCCATTTATATATTTCTGCTTTTCTTGTGGCAGTTTTGGTCCTCCATAGTGGTGATGAAGGTAAATGTATAAATCTTTTCACACTGGTTATATACAGTGTCTTTATGCTGCTGTCATTAAAAGAAAGATAAGTTAAACTGTCATGTTGTCCTTTTAATTCTTGATGTTACGGCAGCTGGCAGCCATTTGGACCCACATCACAACAAATGAAAATTTCCCTCCAACACACACAAAAAATACACAACAGAGTCAGTGAGAGCCTGAGGGCAGTGGAAAGGATAAAACAGGCCAGAATGACCAGAACGCCCAACCGACGGTCCAGTCAGTAACAACTGAACCACCTCTGAATAAAAGGATGCTGTCCATTATTTTTTGCCCATTTGAAGAATGAAGCCATGATTAATGTCCCTTTTTGTTCATCTTTCTAATAAACTCAGCTCTGAGAACCCGTGAGTCCAACAAATGTCTCATTCAATTTCACCCCAGATAGAGAAAACATGAAATCAACTCGTGGTGCTCCTCCTGGTAGCTGTTACTTTTACACACACACACACACTTACACGGCTGAAAAGATTCTGCTGATAGTATTAAAAGTCCAGCAGCATGTGGTGACAGAGCCTCTGTCTGCGCGGCCCCACAAAGGATGCTGATGCTGTCCGTGTGACACAGGCCAGGAGATGAAGGACGAGCCGTTATGCTCACAAAGAGAAAGTGTGACAGCAAACTTGCTCAGCGTGTGACGAAGCGCGGCCTAGCTGACATGAAGTTTAAACACAGTCGGCTTTGTTGAATTTTGCACCGTGTTCCTCAACAGAGCCATGGTTAGTTAGGTTCCATTTCAAACAAAGATCTGTGAGACTTTGAAACACTTTACAGGTCTCTGTCTCCCACAGAGCCAGACAACAGTTTACGTTTTTTAGAACCTCTTTATTCCAAATAGACTAATGGACCCAAACGGGTTAGAAGTCACTACCGCTGTAATCTCAATGCACTATGACTTTAATCCTCTCCGCCAGAGATGTTATTTGACACCAACCTAAATCCAACAGAGTTAAAAAGGAATCTGGGTGGCTTTCAGAAAGTCAGGCAGCGACACTTGTTTGAAGTAACGCCGTGACATTTAAAACATGCAACTTGTGGCTGAAAAAAGCAGCAGCTGAGCAGTCACAAGTCTGAAGGGACCTGCTTTGCACTTAACAAACTCTCTGATGTGATTTGACACATCTTAAAGGAACAGTTCAAATCTTTTGAAGTTTTGTTCTCTGGAAAGGTCATGAACAATTAATATTTTACCTTTTGTAGATAATTTTGTAAATAAACTCGGTGGCCAGATGGCCTTTGAAGCAACAAATTATTTAATATTTGTTCAACAAGTTAATGCTTGTTCAAAACATTTTCATTGTACCCCACTTTAAAATATCTAAAGTATGCCTTAAAGCAGGGCTATTCAATTGGCGGCCCGCGGGCCACATCCGGCCCACGAGTGACCAAAATGCGGCCCGCCAATTGGTTCATTCATCTCTTAAGCTCAGACCACCAGTTTTCTTCTGTAATTATTATGAATTATTTTAGTTAAACATAGACATGTTTGGAATCTACAAACATGTCAGAATCTTGGCTACAAGCTGGTAAAAACTATTTCTAAGCACACTCAAGACAGTTAAAACTATAAGCAGTTGAAGAGAAAACTATGAAAGTAAAAATAAAATTAGTTTAAAAAGTTGGCAAGTCAGAGATGTCAAAATATTATTTGTGTTAAATAGGAGGTATAATGCGATATTTTTGTTTTTGATATTGTTTTATTATCACTAAATTTATCACATAGGCTTCTGTGTGTTATATCCATGATTAAATGCAGCAAAATAAATTATTTTACAGGTAACAGATCTTTGGTTTATTTACATAATAACTTTAATTGCTGGATGTTCGGCCCCTCAGCTGTTGGCCTGCATTAACCATGGCCCCTGGAACAATTCAGTTGAATAGCCCTGCCTTAAAGTGACGCACAGATCAGTATTAAAATGTCAATACTGTATCACCAATACCAGATCTTTATCCGTCCATCCATCTATTATTTATACCCTCTCTTTTTTTCAGGGTCACCGGTGCCCATATCCAGCAGTCACAGTGTGAGGGGCAGGGTACACCCTGGACAGGTCGCCAGTCCATCACAGCCAGATCTTTATGCTAAAATGAATTCTAAAATCAAAATATTAATAGTTTGAAACTTCAATTGAAACGGTCAGATGTTAAATGTTCAGTACCTTTATGTTAATATGTTCATGTAATGTAAATTTGTAGTTCTTGTTAATTAAACAATATTTTATTTTAATGGTTTTATTATTTTAATTCAATTTCTTATAGTTTAAAACATCATTTTCACATATTTTGTAGGATTGTGTCCTCTGTTGTTCTTTTTTATCAGCTCGGATGTATTGCTAATGAGGATGCTACATCAACATACTTCTGAGTTTAAAATGAATAAATAAATTACTCTGATGTCTTGTATTCTTTATGCAGTGAAATGCACTTTTTATTAGATTTACCAGATGCATTAGGTGTATTTGTACAAAGTATCAGTATCAAATCAGATCAGAGTTTTACTCAGATTCAGAAAAGAAACTGGTGGTATTGAATGTCACAATAGTACCTTAACCTCTTTTGTGCATCCTGATACATCAAAGAAATTATTAAAATGTAAATGCAATGAATTGAAAACAGTAGGACAGTTACTTTTTTTGAGTCTACATTTTAGAAAATCAAAACTACGTTTTTCTCTACACATTCTTAAGCAAACTACAAAGACAATTCCTGCTTTACACTCAAATTTAAAATCTAAAACAGCTTTTTTTCAAAACACTACACACAATTCTCTGCATGCTGCCACACTTTTCATAAAGAATTTTTTATTGTTTTCACAAGGAGCACACTGTCCTTCAGAAATCACACCGACTCATCATATGAGCAAACACCTGTCTTACCATTTTACATCTAGCAGTCAGAACTTTAGCTTTGAGAGGAAGAAGACGAGGGGAAGAGTGAGTAAGGCCAAGATCTGTAATATCTGATGAGATCAGAGCCACTTTGTTTAACCATGTGGTTAAAGCATAATTTTTTGTATTTTTATTTTTTTACTAGAGCTTTATACAGAAAATCCTTGTTTTGTATGTAGACCAGCATTGGTTGGGATGTACACTGTGTACATTGATTTTGTGGGGGAAAAATTGATATATTTGTGACTGTTTTTATTGGTGTGTTGTGAGTATGAAAACAATATTCTAAAATATTTTGCAGCACACTCATGTTTAAAGGTTAAAGTTTTCATGATGAATAAAGAAGTCAGTGTTTAAACTGCTTCTCATAAATGTCTGTTCATCTGATGGTTTGTGTTATCTGAAAACAAACTACTTTGAAAAGAAATTACATTGTTCTTAATTTAGTTTCATTTTGCGTGAGAATTTAGGGGATTTGCCCCATTGTGTGTGTGATTTTGGATTTGTGTGTAACGTTCTGAGAGCATGAAGCTACTTTCAGAAAATGTGTGCAAACAAACAATAAAAAAAACTGTACTGCTGACAGACAGTAATAATTACGCAGCAACTAATGATGTTGTTGTGGAATACTTATTTCTATCACCTTGACACTGTTCACTGTTCGTATCTTGTCATATCTTATGACTGTTTCTTTAATCGGTGACTCCGGACGTCAGAAGACAAGGAATCAAGATGGCCTATTTCCACGTATCGATATGGTCACCTTGGGATTCAGAGCTTGTCATTGGCTGTTAGGGACATGAGGCAGGTTGTGATTGGTTGTTCTTTATCACATGTTGATAGCTGAAGGTATAACATTTCTCTTCTGCCCTCAGTCGGGCGGCCACATCTGACAGACTTCCTGATTGTTTTCTGTTTAATGTTGCCCATACTAATAAATGATTTTACGACCATACTCGCAAGACTGTTTGTCTATTTGACATCCTTTCAACGTGTTTTCTGTCCGTTTTGCCGCGACAGTGTGTTTCCAAAACTTAAACTGTAATTCTCTGTTTGATTTCCTAGAATTTTAAATATGGTTGTCGCCCACATGGTACCCATGTGGAGGAGACGAGCAAATTGAGAAAAAAAGAGTTTTAATTAGTTTTTGAATCCCTCTGGACCGGGGATCACACTGGGCTGCAATAAAACCACAGAAGATCCAAGTGAAGATGGCAGCAGCCACAGGGATTCTGGGTAATCCAGTGTTTGGATTGCCATGAGAAGAGGTTTTGGTGCAGAGCAAATGGCATGATGGGAAAGCGGAGGTGTGAATAAGAGAGGGGTAAGAAGTTAGGGAACGTGAGGGAAATATGTGGGGGGGATTGTGGGATACGAGGAGGTATCAAAGCAAAGGCAGCAGAGATAAAGGGGGGATAGAGTGAGGGGAGTGCAGGTGGAGGAATGGTCAATGAAGATAAGGAGGGATGGGTTTGAGGTGTGGGAAATGTCTGAAAAGCTCATCCTATTTGCTTGCTGTGGATTAATTTCCTCTCTCCTCATGTCTGGTCTGACTGGAGTCAGGATTATTGACTTTTTTTCCCCAAACAGACTGCGGTTTGTACGACTGAATGCTTTTTGTGCCTGAGGTGGTCAGCACACAGAGGGGAACTGCAGGAAGTGCAGAGGACTGTACTTCTGTCCTATACCTGCTGTTAAAGTAGACTGCACATCTCCACAGTTCACTGCTGCACTGTGCACGCACTGTGCATGCACTGTGCATGCTCAGTGCATGCTCAGTGAGAATCAAGCTTTCATAAAAAATGTTGGCTTTTTATTACAACTTTATTTTAGTTATTCAAATAAAAACCAAAACATACCAACAGAGAGGTTAGCTCCATTCTGGGGACTCCAAAAGGCACTGGTCCATCATATTGTGAGTAAAAGCTGGGGTTCACTTTTTATAATTTCATACTCAAATTTAGCATAAAACACACACATTTTTGCTTGTTTTCTTTCTTTTATTGGCCCTAACAGTCCATCATGTATCTTAATTGTGACACAGAGCTGAAAACACTGACATGTAAACTTTAACAAAAAGGGAATTTTGATTCAGGTTTGTAAAAACAGGATTTATTTTGTTCCCAAAGCACATCTCACAGTGTGACCAGACTGTTTCATCTATATTTTAGCTTCCCGTTTGACGTCTTTAACTCCGAGCTCCAGTTTGCACACATTTGATTCAGGACTCTGCATCTGTTTGTTGGCCTCATCGTGTCCTCAAGACATGTAATTTCAGATGTCTTTAAACCACACAAAAAACACACAATCGTATGTAAAACGCAGCTCTTTTAGTTTGGTGCAATTAAAATTTCACCAACAGTTAATGTGTTTTTATGTCATGATGACGTTGTTGTTCTTGAGGACAAAATCTGGTCTTGAAACTGCAGCCCCAGGAGTACAAAACTGCAGCACTGACCATCAAGCTATCATTATGTGCAAAACATTTTGACAAAGTGTCCTTAAAAACCTTGTACTTCCACACCACACTTAGAGTGTGAGACNCTAAATGACCAGAAAGGCTGTAGTAACCATGTCAGTCCTGTATGTGGTGCTGTAACTCTGCCACAGAAATACACCAAAAACAGGAAACAAGGCATGGAACATAAATATAAACACACTTAGTGCAAAACGTAAACAAAACATGAAAACATTCTGAAGGTTAGATTGGAGGTAAAAGTATGACATTTTACTGTCTAAACACACGGCAAAGGTTTATACAATAAATGGTGAGCAAGCATGAATCTCTATCAACAAAGCTCAGTATTTACATTGGAGAAAAATGTGTCTCACTGGTAATGCACAATGGCTTATATGCTCCAACGCCACACACACACACACACACCCCCCCCCACACACACACACATCCCCTAAATGACTGTGTAAAATAAAACTGCCTTCATATAAAAGGTAGATTGCATTGAGTTTTCCCAATTCCCCCCAGCATTACAGAGCATTAAAGCAATCCTTACCCCTTTCTGCACCAAAGCTCTGATAGATTGATTATACCGAGCACTGAGACACAGGCAGAAAAATAGATAGTAAACAAGAGGGGAGCATTTAGCCACAACAGGGTAAAATATTTCCCCCAGGAGTCAGAAAACAAAGCTGTAAAGAGAGCTGCAAGGTCTATTTGAGCAGCTAATTTCAAACCAAAATGATATGGGGAAAGATGATTTCGAAAGAGTTTAAATATGTGATGTTATGTGGTTTGTGAAGGGCAAGGCAATATTTATCCATCCAAATTTTCTACCTTCTTGTCCTTTCCTGGTCACAAAGACCCATGGTCGCAAATCCACAACAAGGACATAATCACTAAAACCAAAACAGTTTTATTTGTACCTCGGGGTAAGAATATTAACTTTATCTGAAACGGTGTCCTAAACTATTGGCACATAGTAAATGATGAATTATGCATATACCCTGACTTAAATCAAAGCAAAACATTTTGCTATTTTAGGAGAACAAAACTAAAATGAACGATAACGATATTTCCATGATCATAATTCAATGTTAAACTGCGTTTACGATTCCAAAAATCATACTGGATGCTTTCAGACTGAGAATCAACTGGCATAAAACATTTTTGGCTTCAGCAGAAAAGTTAAACCAACTGAGACAAACTGACCACAAAATAAATAAATAAATAAAACCTAACAAAGAACAGGAAATGAGTGCAAAAAACAAGCAAGCTGTAAAAGCCTACAGGGGCCCTGGTAGTTTCCTCCCACGGCGATCACACTGCTTATAATGTGAAGGCCATTGCGTGCAACTGGCTTGTCCCATCCTAGAGACATCCTGGACATCCTTGACTAAAGATAAACAATTTTAAACTTAGCTAGAAATGAGGAGGCGAACCAGAGAAGGGACAGTTAATAAAAGCATAACAAACAAAACTCAGGGCAGTTGATGAGTTATGACATATGTATTTATTCTTCTTGTATACTTCCTTTATTAGAAGGAAAACAGTGTTTCTGGTCTGTTATCAACTGTCTGACCTCCCATCTGGTGCTCTCCTGCACAGTCATTTGACCCACTCTGGGCTCAGATACTCGCTGAAAGCACCTTGCCTTGACCCCGAGCCTCCGTCATAAAGAGTGAGGTTCTGCCGTCTTGCTCCGAGGGATTGACGAGGTTTGACAACAAGCCACGCGTTGAGGTTTGGTGTGAGATGCAAAGTGTCGGTGACTCACTGTCAAATGTCAAAACTCAATCTGTGGTGCTTCACGATGGTCTCATCCTCGCCTTTGCCGGAGAACCATATTTACACAATTACCTTCACCATTTAGGCTGAAGTATTTACCACACCTGCTGTCTGTTGAATTCAGGGTTTGTGCTACAGTCCTAATGTCGCAGTACACCAAGATCCTTTCTTTGGACCAATATTCCAGTGTTCACACATGTCAAGTTGTATGGATTGCCAGTAATGTACATGGATTTTCCATCATTTTGCTGGTATAAGGATGTATAGAGCAATCTCACTGATTTTTTTCAAGTTTTACTGATTTGTTTTCAAAACCTCAGTGTCAAATTTATTCAACATGTCACAGCCTGTAGGATTATAAAAACAATACATAACATCAAATAACCATCTTCCAACCTGCTCTGCTGCTAGAAATAAGCTGTCCCCTTCTTCTGTTCTCCTTTCCTTCTGCTTCGCAGCAGGCGCTGTCATCTCTGCAGCCAAATACACATAAACCCTAGATACAAACAAGGCCTTGCCATTCCAAAGTAATAATTTTCATCAATATAATAATAATGAGAGTATTTGCATTTCCTGTGAAAATGCAGTGTGAAAGCTTAATAGTAAAAGATTTTTTTGAATAGCAAAAACAAAAAGCTGAAACTAGCGTAATAGGTTTTTAAAAAATTGGCTGAAATTAGCACAAAGAAACAGAAAGATCATATATTTCCAGTGAGAAGTTGAAATCACAAAAGTGAAATTAGCTGAAAAAAGCTCAAACTAAAAACACCCGAAGAGCGCAAAACTCCACCAAGGTCAATTCCCCCTATTCTGCGATAGTGAAGAATCCTTCAAAAAAATCCCTGGATCCAGATTGTGATCCGGATCATCACCAAAATTTCATGGTGTGTTCCTTTGGTCAGTACCCACCTGTGGTAAAGATTTCATGAAAATTCATTCAAAAGTTGTTGAATAATTTTGTCCACAGACAGACAGACAAATGCGACCGAAAACATAACCTCCTTGGTGGAGGTAATTAGCTAAATAGTAGCTTAAAACACAGAAAACAGGTGAAATCAGCAGTAAGCAGCTGAAAGAAGCACAAAATGTTGAAATTAGTAAAAGAATAGCAGAAAAGGTCAGAAAGTTAGCTAAAAAAGATATACTCAAAACAGAAGCTTAAAGAAGATGAATTTACTCCAAATGATTAAAAAAGGCAGAGCTCGAACTTTAGATAAAAAGTACAATTAAGATTTAGGAGCATTTTCAAGGGTTTTAAGGATATTGAAAACAGCTCCATCCGTCTTCAAATACTGGGACATCCAAAAGGAGTAGAAATGCTGACCCTTAGTGCTCTGATGGTGATGGTGTAGCAAATGGAGTGTTTTAAATCCAGCTAATAAAATCTTAATCTGCATTTTTGTAAATTAGCTATCTGTATAGAGAGGCCAGTACTGGGGTGATGTGGTCACTCTGTCTCGAGCTGCTGCAGGTGAAGAAATGATTTGACACATAACTGAAATGAGAACTAAAATGACATGATTTGATGAGTTTGAGGAGGAAGAACTTGACCTGTCTGCATAAAGCCTTGATGTGTATGGTGTACCCTCAGTGAGCACGTTTGGGATGAAGATTAGGAGGCAGACCTTCTGGTCCAACATCAGTGCCTGACTTCATAAATGTTCTACAGAAAGAATGGACACAAAATCCTGCAGAAACCCTCTTTAATCTTCAGTAAAAGTCTTCCAATAACAGTAGAAGGTGTTATATCTGCAAACAAATACAGTTCTCTGGTGATGGTCAAGTGTGATGGTCAGGTTTCATACATGGTGTACATGTACTGACACAATACTGAGTACATATACCTGTATATGGTAAACATCCATCATGACAAACTGTCTTGATAATGTCCTTGGGCTCTATAGAATTGCATACTTTAAATTGGTACTTGGGATACACAGCATTTTTCTCATTACTTCACTTGTCCTTAGTGTATCTTTTCCTCCCCAGAATCTGTTGTTGCTTGTTATTTGTTGAAGTGAGAGAAGATGTGGGGGGAAAATAAAGTGAAGAGTGTGTGCTGCTGGGACAAGGTGCTGCATATTGGTTGTTTTCATGCCAAAATTGAGCACAAGCACCGTCAGTGAGGTCGCAAGGGAGAAGGTTTGTGTATTTGTTGATACGATGAAGTAGGCAGAGTCCAGTAAGGCAGCGAGCACAAAACAAAAACAATTACCTGTTTTGGGGGATTTTTTATTATTTATTTTTTTGTGCCACAGTCTTGCTCACAGCAAGCGATCTGAGTCATGTCAAACTGAGTGGAGTTCAAGCTTTATATTTGACAAGCAAATACTTATTGTCCGCAGCCAAAATGGCAGGCAATCATGTGCTCTTGTGTGTGTCTATCTGCTGGTGAGAAAAATATCTCAAAAACAAGAGGATAGTTTTTAATGAAACTTACAAAAAGTAATTATTGTCTGTACCTCTAGAGCTGATTAACGTTTGTAACTCACTTAATTCAAGATGGTCATAACTGCTAATCAGTCTTGATAAACACAAAAATGCCACAAAAAAGTCAGTTTTACAGATATTGAGCAAACCTTTTGTGTGAGACTAGTTTATAAAGGGGCAATATCATGTAAAATCAACTTTTTTGAGTTTTATATCATGTTGTAATGTTATACTCTCATAAAAAACATGCCCAAAGTCTTACTTTGACTCATTCATGCATGTTTGAGAAATCCTGCAGCGATTTTTGGCAGCCATGCTGAGGAGCAAAACAACAGGTGGGGACCAGAAAAGCCCCTGGGACGTGTCTTTAAGCTGAACTTCCTCATCATGGAGCACACCTCCCCACCCCCAACCCCACACACCACGCCCATGACTCCTGCAGGCTCTCGGCAGTAACAGAGCAAAGTGAAAGTGAAACTTAAACTGTCTGCTGAGATCCACTTCTCACTCAGTGAAGCTCTTAAAATACCTTTGAGGCCAATTTCAAGGCGTTTAGAAGAGGAAGTGATGAGAAGATAAGTTTATTTTCTATTTAAACATAAAAACAGCATTTTAATAACAGCTAAAGGTGATACTTTATTATAGTATAGTATTTAAATATATGCCTGAGAAACACATACGTAATATTGCCTCTTTAAAGTCATCCCCATCATATACTCTGAGAACAAATAGATCTTTCAAACCTTTAGCATTAAAAGTAGTGGTTGATATGCGTTCCAAGTAAATTTAGTTTAATTTATCAAGCACTTACCTCAATTTTTTATTTTTCTCTAATATATTATTCCCATTTATCCCATATGTTTGCTGCAGGCTTTACAGCTCACAGCAACACATCACCATTCTGTCTTACAGCCTGCTGTAAGATAGCATTATCACTAGTATTATGGTTCAGAGAACTGTTTACCAATCAGGCCACGGGCAGGGAAAGGATCATAAATAATTCAGTGGTGTCGGCACTTTCAAATTCCGGGAAGTATCAAAGACTGGTGGTGGATTAGGCCGGCTATAAATGTCAGTAAACACTCCAAGTTGAGGACAGCGGGTCTAATCAGGTTCTGATGTAATCAAGTTGAGGAGCTGATACAGGAGTGACACTCTGGGGAACTCAATCAGCTGAAGCGCAACATGCTGTCTTTTCACCACGCAGCTTTGGTTAAAATCACACCCCGAGGATTTTAGTTTCACGGTCGCTAAACTTTTAAATTGATGTCGAGGGAATTCCCCCCATCTGGCTGCTGCTTTCTTGACCTTATCTGAGTCAAAGACCTTGATTAGACCCTACTATGGGACACTCAATACAAGCACTGGTCCGATGCTGATATTGATCCCTCTGAGCTATAAAGTTAAAGCAAATCTCACACTCCATCTGGCCTTTTTATTGCCTCCTTCAAACGTGACATACTCCATGGCTTTGCTCTTTCAGGGTATTTGAACCAGACTCACAGAGGGCCTGTAATTTTAGCCTTATGTAACAAACAAAACAGTTTTTAATGAGGCTGGCTGTTTAGGATCAGATTAATGTGTCACTTCAGATTCAGTCGTACATCAACAGAGTTTAAAAATGAGCAGAGATGGTTTCTTCTCTCGGTCTAATCTTATTTACGGAAGCAGCTCTGCTCTGTACATTTAACTGCGAACTGAAGCAACAGGAATTTCCTCTCTCATAAAAATAAGCTTCAGTGCACTTTATTGCGAAGCACCGGTCACCAAACACTGCTGTTGTGTCACAGCTGCTGCTGCTTAGTGCCCCTCTCTGTGGTGGTGAGCCTTTATTTGTTGTTTTAGCAAAGGACAGGTCAGATTTTAGATTTAACACAGCTTGATGCCAGGATCTTAAAAACAGTAAATTAAAAAATAATTACTACAGTGTGGATTTATTCTTCATCAAACATTGTTACTGTGTATTTTTTTAGATGCTATATACTGTAACCAGGCAGTATAAAAAGAGAAAATAAAACATGGCCACTCTTGAAAACTGTTGTTTACTTGACTGTGATGTTGAGCAGAGCTTTTGAGATACATGTGCACAGAAAACACATCAGCTGTGATTTTTGGGACCTCCTCTGGTCTTTCTCTGTTGCAGCAGAACTGTCTGGCCTAAATCAAACTTTATCTGTTTAGACAGCAATACAGAGATCATCCATATGCCACAAATTGGAAATAAACACGCTTTCTATTGATGTCTAAAAACAGCCAAAGCAGTAAGCTGATGCTCTTATTTTTCTGCATTTATACTTGTAAGACAGAGGACATTATTTATGTAATAAACAAGATTAAATGCAGTTTAACTGTTAGCTAAATGGTATAGATTCTGTGATAACTTGTAGTTATGACTTGGCAGTTTTTACATGTTCTTATTTCATGCGAGAAGAAAGATGCAACTCCCTGTTGACCCTCTCACTCCAGTGCAATCGTCTTGCATTTGTAGGGTCTTGGTCTGGAAACTTCAGGATTTTATTCAGTCTCTTTGCTGTTCCTGGACTGAGATCTGCAAAGCTTTTCCTTAAATCTACTGGAGCCACTCTCATAGTTTGAGTTCTCTGATCATCACTGGCCTCAACTCTTTGTGTTTTAGACCTTTAGCTTTCCTTCTTTGGATTGATTCATTTTAACCCATTTTTCTAGATGTCTTGTAAATTATTCCTACCGACTGGTGATCCATGTTTGCTGTGAGTGATAAGATGTCTCAGGAGTATATTTGCACATTTTGGGTCATGTTTGATGCGGTAAACCCCAGTCTCTTATACTGGTTATACACCAGTCTTGGTTGTATTATCCCTGATAGTGACTTTGATGTTCTTTTCCTCTTGGTGTCCTTTTAATGCCCACTAGTCTCAAGATGCTGTACTTGGGGTCAAACCCTGTGTACATCATGAGTTTTCTTATCTTAATATCAGTGATTTCTATTTCCTCTTTTGGCCCGACTATTAGAGTCAGTGATGGCTTAGATCTGCCTTGCTCTCTTGCCATTTGCCTATGATATTTGAAGGTATTTGGTGAACATCTGCGATGCTGCCTTCAGGTATTTCAACCCTTTCAAATGTCTTCTAACCTTGCCCCTTTTGGATACAGTTTCACGCATTTATTCACTCCAAACCTTTGATCTACAGTATATCCTGAAAGGTGGATCAGTAACTTGATGCCTCACTTGCATTTAAATCTTTGAAAATATGTATGAAATTACGTATCTAAACTGGTCCAGGCCCATACAGCACAGGAACAGGAACCATTACTTTCTGGGGCCTGGTGTTCTTTTCTGACTCTTAGACGTCTCTTCACTTGGTATTACTTTTTGCTTATTCTGAGATCCAGTGCTCTTTGGCTCAAATCCCAAGTGGGTCCTCACAATTACTGAGTGACAAGGCATTTGAGAAGCAAAAAAATGTGATGATCAGTGTTTTTAATTTTATTATTTTACTATTATTTATCCAGCCAAATCCCACTGAGATCACAGATCTCTTTTTCAAAGGCAGCCTAGGATTGAAGGCAACCTATTGTACATGTTTTTGGGGGTGGGAGAAACTGGAGTACCCGGAGAAATCCCATGCAAGCACAAGGAGAATATGCAAACTCTGAACAGAAAGACCCCAGGTCCAAACCGGGATCAAACCCAGGACCTTCTTGCTGTGCCGAAACAAATTCTGGCTGGGTTAAGTTTGCATGCTCTCTCTGTGCATCAATGGGTTTGCAGGTAGTTTCTTCCAACAAAACAAAAACATGACTGTTAGACTAATTGGTAACTCTAAATTATCTCTAAGCGTGAGAGAGAAAATGTCTGGTTGTTTGTCTCTATGTGTCCTTGTTATAGACTTGCAACCTGTCCAAGGTGTACCCCACCCCTCACACAGTGCCTGCTGGATATGAGCACCAGTGACCCCCATGACCCTGAAAGGAAGAACGCGAGTGAAGATAATGGATGGATTTTTGCCTCAGTCCATATAACCTTTCTGTTTTCACTCCAGAAATCAGTGAAGCATGCTGCATACTCATGCCAAGTCTGATTCTCCTCAGTGTTCTCAAGTTTTTGCTGCCACATCAACCTTTTTCTTTTTTTCTTTTGTAAAATAATATATATATATTTTTTTCTTGAATCTGCCTGCATTCCTGGGTCCAATTCCTCCACAACTGTCACAGAAAGAGCTGTCTCTATAGTGAGCCGAGCCAAATGATGTGGATCTCAGACAACAGCTGGGACTTTACCTTTAAATAGACCTTTGGAGTTGTTTTCCCACATTGCTTCTGGGGTACTAGAGTATTATCATTACAATATAACTGTGTTATTGAAGTGCATCAAAAAGTGCACCTCGTTTAAAGAAATGAAGAAACTGCTCATTTGTTTGAGTCTGTGTTTCTGACTGAAGCTGAAGGGACTCCAGAGATAATTAAACACATGAAATCATACAAATACTAGAAATAATGATGAGGAATACGATGATCAACACATGTAAGCAATTAAACCCAAATTACCAAGTTGTCAATCAGTCACAGTCAGTGTGTGCTCAGGAGCCTGTGGTGAGGAGCTAATCAGACAAAAATAATTGTAAACACCTGTTGGTGTTCACGGCTCTGGGCTCCAGGATGGTAATGTTACTTGAATTATACATTTTCCTTATTAGCTACCTGCTCAGGCGTTAGTCTTTTCTAACCCACGGATGCGCAAAATAGCTGTCTGAAAGTGAGATTTACTTTAAAGGACAAACCTGATCCAACTGGCTCTTCTAGAAAGACCATATAAGGCAGAGTCCCGTGATTGACACACACCGTGCAGAAGCTCGGTTCTGCTCGAGCTGATAAGATCTGTTGAATCCTTTCAGACATAATATCTACAGTTTGCAAACGGGACCGCGAGCTGTGTGAAAGAACGCAGCTGAGCTGTGAGGATGCACTGTGGGAGTTTTACAGTCCCCACGCAAGTTAATGTGCACGAGTGGAGCGGTCAGTGCGCGTGGACTGAACACATACATGGATTGAGGAAAGATGTTTATTTTGCAGAACACGAAGAGGGAGGTGACGTCCTACCTCAGCTTTGACTGTTGTGTCCATGTGGTGCTGAACGTGGAAACATCTCTCTCTCTCTCTCTCTCTCTCTCTCTCTCTCTCTCTCTCTCTCTCTCTCTCTCTCTCTCTCTCT
>NW_013952586.1:991170-997716 GCF_001266775.1 Austrofundulus limnaeus | reverse complement strand
TCACTGCCCAGGGCCCTTTGGAGACCGTGGGCCCCTGGGCAGTTGCCCAATTGCCCATATGGTTAATCCGGCCATGGTGTTTCTGTCTGCGCTCCTCATAATTTACTGACCTTTATGTGCTTTTTTGTATCTTCCTCACTGCCAGAACTTAAGACGGGCTACTCTTCCTCTAATATTATTCCTTCCAGGCACACATCCATTTGCTGCCACATAATGCAATTCTGTCTGGTGAAAATCATCTTGTAGTAACACATTGTTTTAAAGGAACAAACCAGATTATCCTTCAAACGACGGCCTCACTGAACAACGTGGAACTGCTTCTACACTTCAGCACCCTTCATCAGCAGCTGATCAGTATTACTAATATTAGAAAGCTTTAATGAGCAGCTATTCACAGTTTGATGATGAGCCACTGCACCAGCTGGTGGAAAAAAAATGACACGAAAAAAGGGATCCTGCCATCAGACACAATAAGTATAACTCAGCCAAATTGACAGAGATTGAGCTATGATTTGGCGTGGGAGTAGCTGAGAGTTGTCCCCAACACTTGATCACTACTGCACAATAACAAAGCGTTTTAAAATAAAAGTTAATGATACTCAACAAGAAGGTTGGGCGATATTGGCACACAAACGATTCATGATTATTTGTGGCATTTAGCCGATACTGATTAATATTTTAATATGATGATTACTATAGGTTTTTGACTCTAAATTACAGTGTTCTAAAAGTACTTACAAATCATCAATCAAACTAAGTTCTTCATTTTAACAGGATAAATTATTCAGCTGGTAACTAACCATGCAACTTTTCAACAGCATGGAGAGGCAGCAGATCTGTAGCCCAATATGTCATATGCACACTTGATAGTGAGAGTGCATTGCCTATAAATATGTCATAACGTCGCACTAATTGCAGTAATTGCAAAGTGGCAAATATTAATTGACAGTTTTTCTGTTGATTAATTGCGCGCGATACGATTTTGCCCAACTCTACTCAACCACTGGGTGTACAACTACAACTGATCCAACCAACGTCAAGAAGGCCTCCACAGCTTATCACCCTTGGACACAAAAATAAGCATAACTCAGTGTTGTTACAAATATCAAGCTAAATTTGGTGTGATGGTAGCAGAACATAATCTCCAATATACTTTATGATTTTATGAAAAGATGATTCTAATTTAAAAGTATGAAAAGTGACTGACAATATGTATTCCTTCATGAGATTCTGGGTCTTTATTCCCAAAACTTAGGATTGAAATACACTCCTCTAAACTTTGCGTTTTAAAAATGTTGCACACGCAGCAGGTTTCTTAAAGATGAGAATTTGTTTAGGAGACATTTCATGCTTTTAAATCCTTTTTCACATTTAAATCATTCAGTTGGGGTCTATATAAAGTGAAACTACAATGCTTTGGTCTGAATTCCCTCTTATTGTAACTCCACAATCCCCCTTTTTTCTGAGGTGTGTCTCAGATCAACTAGTTTTTATGCTGTTCCTTTAAATCCAAATGAGGTGCTTCACACCCCGCCCTTCCAGCATTTAGAGCAGTTCATTTTAATTTGAGAAAGAGGGTTACAGATATCTAGCAGTACTGAAATGTTTTAATTACAAATTAATTATAAGATGTCAACAACACCCCAGAGCCAGAGGAGAATGAAGATTTGTAGTTGGTAAATTCATATCTTATTTGGCCATTTTGTTGCAAGGAACTTGACGTAATAATTCAGAAAATGAAAACTAGAGAAAACTGAACGGGTTGAAAAATTTGAGTATGTAACATCTAAGCAGCACTAGACTAAATTCAACTTTTTTTTCGACATTCCTCAAGACTTCAGTTGCACAAAACAAAGCATTTAACAGCTTAAAAAGTGTTTTTTGCATAAGTTTCCTTTAAGGCATCTGATTTGGGGGATTTTCTTTTTAATTTATTTATTTTTAACCAGGAAGGTTTTGTTAGCAGAGCTTTAAACAAGGTTGTTTTTCAGTTTAAAAATCTCTCCAGAGGCTGCACCCCCCCACACACACACTTTCATGGATAGCAAATTGGTGCTGTGGATGAAAGGATCCTGTCATGATCATTACAATAATTGGCTGCTTTATTTGATTCAACAAAGCAGCTCAGTGTTGCATGATCCCAACTTGGCATGTTTGTGTGCGTATTGAGGACATGTCTGAGCACCATTCGATAAAAACTGTGCTGTAATCATTAGGCCTGTTGGTTGTGTTGGTGTGTTTCACTGCAGTGTGTCTCTCAGTGTTGATGCCGTTAGTGGTGTGAGTTCTTAAGGACACCTGTTTGTGGGGCGGGAAAATGAGTTGTTTAATGTGTATAGTTAAATGTTAAAGTGAAGTATGCCTCAGACTGATTTAAAATGATTGTGATGCTTCTGCTGATTGAGCAGATTGATGCAGCTGATCCAATACCACAGACGTATCTCATATTTGAGAGCACCCCCCCAAAAATTTTGCACCATAGTTTGATGACCTGCACCCTATTTCCTCCTCCTTTTAGAGCGGAATTACATAATTTCTGGATAATAGCATTGTGGCTCCAGACTGCATGGAAATTGGCGGCAACCTTTTGAGCATCAAATTTCAACTCCTTCCCTCTTTTGCAAAAATTCAGGAATCACCAGACATGCCAGACTCCTTTTATACCCTTCTTCATTACAGGTTTTAACTTGAATAGAGGGAAGCTTTCGAGGGTGATGGGTTTCATTCACCCTTCCACAAAGAAGACTAAGCTTCTTATGCTGACATTTGTTGGCCAGTCCTGGAGGGAAAAAAAAAACCTTGACTCGTGAGGAAATAATGACTGTGCCACACGGATGTCACTGATCTCTGAAATTACAATTAGATTCAGTACCTCGTCTCACCTGCTTCCCTCAAGCTGGAGCTGGTTTGGCTTGGAGATGGCACCGGTGATCAGTGAAGGTCATGAAATGAAGTGTGATGCAACCAGAGCAACATGCACCTGTTCTGACTGAGCATCAAACAGAAGAAAATAAGCTTCTGTGGATTTCTGATGGATTATTACCTTAAAAGCCAGTCTTTCATTATTCCTAATATTCACAAAGCGCTGCACTTTTTATTATTAAACATGCGCATTAGTTCCCAGCTTTTAGTTAGTTTTATTTTCCTCCCTTGAACCATTTAAAAATTTAATGGTCCACCAGCAAAGTGTTGGTTATTTACTTCACAACTTTGCTGTGTAAACAAGTGCTGTGTGTAAGTGTGTGCAGAAGCAACATGCTGTTAATGAAATGAAACTGTTGTTGCAAATAATTTTAGAAAAGGTGACCACAGTAGGTACAATCCAAAGCAAATTTGCAAAAATGAGTTGACTTGCTTTTAAATTCTGGTAATTCATTAGTTTCCTGACAATAAAGGTAATCTTTTTTTCTTAACTTGATAAAATATTTTCCTTGAAGGAATACATATCACCCGCTGCTAGAGATGGAACAAATGGCTCTTTTGAAGGGAACTTGATGAGTGTTTGTTTCAGAGAGGCATGCCACCACATGGGGATATGCTTGATGTCATTATGTCGTGGGTGGAACAACGTGTTTTGTCAAGTTGTTCAAAAGATTTTGATCGTTGGTGAATGTGAGAACTCTACCTGCTGCCGTACATGCCAAAGTTAAAAAGAAAGATTTTGTGTAATCCAGTGTGTGCTCCTCAGATATGTGTTGAGGTTGATGCTACTACCACCAAATTTTAGCTTTGAAATTGATGACACAGAATGAATATATGTATTTTCTACTAAGGTTAATTTGCTGTGGTGCCATTTTGATTTGGGTTGAATTTTAGATGCTCATCTAGTGATTGCTTTGAGATGTTCATTGAAATCTGTTCAGGAGTTCATGAGATTTTTTGCTAACAGGCAAGCACTTAAATTCACAGGCAGTTTTGAGAAAACCATAAAATTCTGTTTATCCATGTGTGGTACTGTGCATAATTTTAACAACGCATCGCTCATGGGTTTCTGTAAGTTTACACTTGAGGAAGGTAGATTCCCCAGCCTCCTGCTGAGCAAACACACTCACACAGAAATGCACACAAGTGCTCAGCAGCAGAGTTGTAACCTGACCTCTGATGAGAGAGAGAGAGAGAGAGAGAGAGAGAGAGAGAGAGAGAGAGAGAGAGAATAAAGTTGCTGATGTTGTACTGTGTTTATCGTCAGTAATGGGCTCATCAATACTAAAATATTCACAGAGAGAGAGATGACACAGAAAAAGAGGCAGATATAACAAAGAGAAAGTAGAGGAAAAAAGTTTTATTTTCAGCTGTTTTATGTACTAATAAATGACTGAAATGCTCCCAATTCAGATGAAATTGCTAACCGAGCCCAAAATACTTCAAGTGCTTAATTTAAGTTACTTTTATTAATTTCTTTACAAGATCACTGATTTTCTCCAGGGAAAATCCTTTAAATTAAGTCATGTGGAAACCTTCTAAAAATTCTGTCTTCTGTCAGTTTTAAAACGGAGGTCTCATGGATCATTTTGACCCAAGGGCAGCAGGAGGGTCAGGTGTATTAAATACAGTTTGAAATATTACACTGGATCAATACTGTTTGTCATAGTTAATGTGAATCTTATGAGGTAAGATACAAAGCTTAGGTAGTGGGAAACCCTGAGCTGAATCACTGGTGCAGATGACTGTCTCTAATCAAAAGTCAGGGGTCAACCGTGTGCCAGAAAACCAGAGTCAACAATGACTCACAGAATTTCATGCGTAACATTTCTCTTCATGTCTTTCATTGTTGCGCTGTCAGCTTTGTGTAATTTGAGTTGATGGCTAATTTGTGCAAATAATTGCAGTGAAATGTTTTTAAAGTTTAGGTCTTAATTAAGCACTTTTGTTGCCCCATGTAGATTGATGCATATGCAAAGAAATAAACAATAACTTGATGTAAACTTTGTAAAATTTCTAGCATCAGTTTTTTCCCAGAAACATCCAGTTTCAAAATTAATGTTTTTTTTCCCACACCAGAACACTAATGGTTCCATCTCTGCTTTGTAGGATATTTCAACATAGAAATGAATCCCACATCTGCTGTGTCACCAGCTAACCTAACGAACTGGTTTCTGTCAAATTTACAGTAGCAGTAAAAGTAATTTTTCTGCAAAGTAAAAAGAAAAGGACTGAGCACACATCCCTGAGGGACTCTTTATTCTCAGTTTGATGATACTTTACTGTCAAATGTCTATTGCCTTTCCGACAGGAAGTCTAAGTACAGTTACAGTGAAGTTTTCAGTCTTGACAGTGTTTCATTAGAAGCTGCTGTGAGGATTATAATAGAGGATGAGACTGATGAGCAGATTCCTGGCATAGCTCCTTTATTTTTTTCCTGGTGGACTAAAACAGAGTGCAGAGAACATGTGATTGTATTGTCTGCGGACCATTTGGCATAACAGGCAAACTGCAGGGAGTCCAGAAAAATCTTCAAATGTGTCTTAAATGTCCTGACAGGCCTTTTTTGTTTGATGTTTCCCTTCACAGAATGAAAATATTTTTGCTAAGCAACAGTGCTGTCTTTCATTTTTTATTGTTTTTTTTTTTTACACAAGCATTATCATTGTCAGGCATTGCTTTCTAGTTACTCAATTATTCATTTTTCTATGCCTTCAAATAAAAATTTCAAGTAATGTTAGATTAAAAAGTGCAGAACTCTAACATAATACACGTGTTTACAGCCAAACTCAACCATGACCATTTGTATCTTGGGGTACATGGATAATGCACCTTGTGGAAGGACATTTATATTTATATTTAAGTTACTTTGAGCAATTGCAGCTAATAAATAGTTATAAAAAAAATAAACTGAAAAATTAGCTTTCATAGGAGCCCAGCTCCTGGATTAAGTCAGATCTTCAAACAACTTCAACTACTGTACAAAATTGATTTTTTTATTCATTCTGTACTAAATAAATTGATCTTGAAGTTCCTGAAGTTTAGTAATCCTCAAGTTACTATGAGTGTGTTAAGGCTTGAAAGAAGGAGATGGATGTGTCAGTTTAGCTACATGCCATTTAACATTGATGTTAAATAGTGAATTCTGTGTAATTACATTTAATACAGCTGTCTCCATCCGTCTTGTGGAAAGTCATTTCATGCTGTCTCAGTCAATATTAAGCTGTCGGGTCACCCAGGGCCTTCAGTAAGCCTTACAGAAGCTGACAGAACAGTAAGTGCTGGTTATTGTCAAAAGGAGAAAAAAATCATATTCTTTTGCAACACAATTCTGCCTTTGACCTTAAGCCAAAAGGATGACAGTATAATTGTTTTTATTACTAGTACTGACAAGAACACCCTTTAGTTTCAATTTTCTTTTATTAAATTTCATATGTAACAAATATAAACATATACACTCACCGGCCACTTTATTAGGTACACCTGTCCAACTGCTCGTTAACACTTAATTTCTAATCAGCCAATCACATGGCGGCAACTCRGTGCATTTAGGCATGTAGACATGGTCAAGACAATCTCCTGCAGTTCAAACCGAGCATCAGTATGGGGAAGAAAGGTGATTTG
>NW_013952586.1:972320-987677 GCF_001266775.1 Austrofundulus limnaeus | reverse complement strand
GTGTGTGTGTGTGTGTGTGTGTGTGTGTGTGTGCACGTCCATGTTATTTATGTATGTGTATGAGTGCAGCTCTCTCTTTTGTCAGTAATCAAATGGACAAACACGGCTAGATGTGTGTTTTCATCCATGACTACAAATGTCATGTGTGTGCACTCCCCTGTGAAGTTAAATTGGCTGGTTAGGAGGCTGCAGTGGGCCACGGAGCTTCGGTCTAATTAGAAAACAGTGTTGAGTATCCTTCATTTGTTTGGCAGCAGAGGTGTTTAGCTGGCTGTATTACTTACAGCCTGTGAGAAGTTTGTGTTGTTGTGTTGTGACAACAGTGGCCTCAGAGCGCCAACTGTTTAAGAGTGAACAGATGCAGACTTGCAGCCCGAGCTGTGGGAATTTGCATGGATTATGAATCATGGAATAAAAGGTACTTTGTCACGTTTTGTCTTGTTTACGCCGTGTGGCTTTAAAATGTAAAAATCATCCGGCACCTGGTCCCTTTAAAAAAATGTTTTCACAAATACATAATTGTGGTTGGATTTAGCCTTGTGGTAACAACTGGATGTGGGATGAAAAGGATTAAAAGAAACTATAGCCTGGAAGAAGAGTTGGTTGAAATAGGAGGTAATTGACATAATGCACAAATTTCAAATCCAGACACAAAATCCAGCTCAAATAATGTAGATATTTTCATTGCACCCATGCTGCACAGATTTGTTCTTTATTTGCATAAGAGAAGCTAAATAAGATTTTTTGTTTGTTTGTTTTCATGCATATAGGAGGGATAATCTTGTTCTATTGATCTATTAGTTTTATTATAATTTGCAGTGTGTGCTGTTAGTTTGGTTGCTATTTGATTACATATTCTTATTTTTTTATGCTGTGGAGTTGAAAATTTGTATTTTAGCAGATATTTATTAGGGGTGTAACAATATATTGATCCACATCAATATATTGATTAAATGATTGATTCAATTACATCAAAGTAAAATGAAAACATTGATCTGTCCATTTAACACAATCCTTTACTAAACACTGCATAGCGGTGACATAATGACCGCTGCACACACAAATGCACCAGAACTCAGAAGACTTTATTCTTAATAAATGTCATGCTTCTAGGTGCATCCCAAAATTGTAGTGTGGGGGTCTTTTTTATGGGTGGGGGGGCGTTGGACCTGATGGATAGCCTCATCAGAGCTAAACAACAAAAGAAATCCAGAGCTCCTATGTTAGTTTTTGAGCTATAACCATTTTTGTATGTCCAGATACCACTGTTTCAGATAAATTGGGGGTCCGGGGCGGGGGGGGGCACTGATTGGTGGACCTGATGGATAGAGCTTCATCAGAGCTAAACAACAAAAGAAGTCTGAAGCTTCTATGTTGAACAGTTTCTGAGTTATAAGCGATTTTGCATGTCCTGACACCCCCACATTGAAAGGAGCCCCCTCCTCAAATATTGGGTCTATCGTAAAACCGTTGGCTGGTGCAGTGTAGGTCAGACTCATCTACAGTCCTGCCAAATTTCATGTTGATTGGTGCAACCGTTTTTGTGGTACGGTTGACCAAAAATCACTGAAAAAAAAAACAGTACGAAAACAATATGACTCCCCCTTACATTTCGTGTGCGGGGGTCATAATAATTGTTATTGTGCAAATGATATCCCATCAATCGCAGACTTGTTAACCAAATGGTGATTTATGCCTCTAATATTTATGAAGTTATTCTTTTTTGTT
Organism: Austrofundulus limnaeus; assembly: GCF_001266775.1. Classification (NCBI taxonomy): domain Eukaryota; kingdom Metazoa; phylum Chordata; class Actinopteri; order Cyprinodontiformes; family Rivulidae; genus Austrofundulus; species Austrofundulus limnaeus. The sequence continues at coordinate 985,949 of NW_013952586.1, read as the reverse complement.
TTCTAATCTCAAATATTTTGAGTTTTTTCTCATTTCACTAACAAAGAATATTTGACGGTGCAAGTAATTTATAGAAAAGCAGAAATGAAGGAGAAAGAGTGTTCAGTGGTACAGAGACAAGCAGAAAAACAGTTATATTGATAGTTATTAAAAAATTGCTTTGTAAGTTGTGTTCTTTTATATAAAACCTTGGTATAAATACCTAAAACCTATCCCTATCATTAAAACAACCGTTAAACCATCATTGATGTGATCCCAATGGTTGTCACTGGTTTTGTTAGCGCTGATGGTCTCTCTTACGGAGAGCTGCAGAATGTGTCTCTGCGTGCTCCGACAGCACAGTTCTCATTTGTTATTGATCATCTGTATTGATCAGGCCACACAGAGACAAAGCCACTGACCAGCTGTAAGTGTTGGGAACATTTAGGTTTTGTTATTCTTGCAGTGTTAGATGATATTACACACTGTTGCCTTGTAGACATACATGTGGACAATGTAGAAGTGCACCTCCTGCACATTCATCAAGTTTGCACATAAAACCTGGTTTGTCTGTTTTTTTTTATTTTCAAATCTACTCTATCAGTTTTAGGATCACTGTATGTGTGCTTGTTTGTTTGAATGTATGTCATATTTGTGTTGCGCCTATTCACGGTTTTATGCGTTGAGATAATTTGTTAAAACTTGTAGTAAAGTTTTACAAATGCATGCTTTTGGGGGGGATCATCTTGCCCAAAATCCTCCCGGCCAGGTGACGAAGAGGAGGGACAGGTGTGTCGAAGAGAGGAAGAGGTTGCTGAAAAGGTCTGATGGATAAAGAGCAGGGTTTCTAAAGATGAGTCAGTGTTGCCTGGCAACTAATGGGGTCGGAGGTTACCCTTCATTTAAGATGCCATAATGTTTTATTAGTCTCGTGGATTTTCACCTTTCTTAGTTTGAGATTAGTTTATGTGCACTTGTACAACAGTACCAGCAAAAAACTGTAATGTTTGTAACAAATCTGATGAGGCACAGACACAGTTTTGAGATTTTTTACTTCCTTTTTTTTCTTGAGGACATGTTGGATTTCTTATCTGACAGGAGTTTAGCTGTCAACCAAATATATCCCACAGAGAATGCATCAAATTCTTCCCAAATCAACATTTTAAATAGAGCTTATATTGAAGGCACAATCCTCGATCACATAAAAACAAGCAGTTAGGCTCAGTGTTTAAAATAGTAATTGATATTGTGGCAGGTCATTCTACTTTCCTATCTCAAATTACTTTCTCTCATGCCAATAAAAGCATTTCTTTTTCAGAATAAAAACTCTACGAGCATAATTGGTAATACCTCCGTGAGCTAACTGCTTAAAGTGAACGAGGGAGATACGGGAGGCTGGTGGATGTCGTGGCGAGTGTTCACTGTTGGCTGCACTGACAGCAAAAAATTAACAAAGAGATGGCTTGTGTTTTGAAACACTGGTTAGTTGGGACACTCGTAACCAGTACCAGATTGCTGGATGGACATGTGATGGACTCGCGACCTGTCCAGGTCTACGCTGCCTCACACAGTGACCAGACAACAGCTCCCAGTGACCCAGAACAAAAAATAAAAAAAGATGTTTAGATGGATCAATTGTTTTTATGTATGAGGTAATGTAAGTTTTATTTTAATTTACAGTTGCATATTTTCAGAAGACCTTTTAAATATATTTTGCTTATAAAAAATAAAGGCTGATACTGATTTTACTGTTGATAGATTGCATTTTAAAGCTCTGTAATAATCTGTGATAGAGCTCTGTTTTGAAAAAGTATTTATTTTTTCCTTTAAATGTTGTTAACTTTACATACGGACATTTTGAAAACCTTCAGTTCAGATACGAGAGAGAAATCGTGAAGTGTGAGGTTAAAGACTGCTGTGTCCTTCAGCCCTGAGAATCCTGCTGGTATTCATTTACACCATTTAATACAGACTCTGCCCACCTGGGACTCTAATAATTGTAGCTAAGCATTGCTCAATTAAAATTCAGATCCCCAGAGTTGGTTCTGCTGCATCGACAGGGAAAGACAAATGCCTTGAACAGCATGTGTGTGCAGCCATTTCTGTCATATTTATGACCCAACAACTCATTGTTGATTAGGTTTTGTCCAAACCGCACATTATCTGAGGAGCAGAGTGCTCTGAGTGTAAGGTGCTCATCACATCCTGTGTAGAATTATACCAAAATCTAATGCATCTAATCTAATTTTATCATGCTCTTTAAATGTATGTAAAACAATATTTATGATGAAAGCACAATAATGGAAAGAGCAGCACAGATATTTATTGTTGCAGAGATGACATGTTTGTTTTGAATATCAAGTAAAAGTATATTTCCTTCAAAGAATGAGAAATATGAGACCTGCAGCGTGAACGTAGGCATGGTGTTACCATGAATAACTAATAACTACATTCAACTCAAATTAGTTTTTAAATGAAAGTTGGATCATACAGCAGCAGGATAAAAAATATATGAATCAACAACAGTCATGATAAAAAATTCAGCAGTATTTCTTTTTTTTAAACAAGAGTAAAGTCCTGTTTGGTTACATAAAGGGGCGGGACTTAAGTTATGTACTGGGACCAGGGTGTAAGGACACTGTGGAGTTTAGTAATTTAATATATGTCTATAATTGAAGGTGACTCTCAGCTACAACCACACCAAAGTTTAGTTCATTTTGTAAAAATATAAAATGTCCATCCGTCCGTCCGTTTTCTGCCTCTTATCTGGGGTCGGATCGTGGGGGCTGCAGCCTAAGCAGAGAGACCCAGACCTCCCTCTCCCCAGCCACTTGGCCCAGCTCATCCGGGGGAATCCCAAGGCGTTCCCAGGCCAGCCGAGAAACATAGTTCCTCCAGCGTGTCCTGGGTCTCCCTCTGGGCGTCCTCCCCATGGGATGTGCCCAGAACACCTCACCAGGGAGGCGTCCAGGAGGCATCCTAACCAGATGCCCGAACCACCTCAACTGGCTCCTCTCGACTTGGAGGAGCAGCGGCTCTACACTGACTTCCTCCTGGATGACCAAGCTTCTCACCCTATCTGTAAGGGAGAGCCCAGACACCCTGTGAAGGAAACTCATTTCAGCCGCTTGTATTCGCGATCTCAATCTTTTGAGAAATATAAAATGTCAGTTGTATAAATAATAAACACAATAGTATTAAGTTGTTAAAGATGATAGAACAAGAGTAAGTCCTAAAATCTCAAAGGAAGGATTTCATTGGGGGGTAAAACCTTAAACAGGCTCAAAAGATTCTGAAGATGGGATCTATAACCAACATTCAAAGAAAGAATTTTTGTTTTCTGATCAAACAAAAAATACAAATAATTCAAATTAATTAATTAAAATAACTTTGAAGATTTTAGTGATTTAAATATATGAAAAACTTAAGTTTATTAAAATGTTTTGGTGGAAATGCTTGATTTGAACATGAGGCTTCCCTTCCCTGTATGTGATTTTAATTTAGAGAAGAATAGGCAACAGTAAACCTAAACCAGCATTTAATTGTGGTTTGATACAAAAGCATCAGGTTGATATGGTGCAGTAGATCATATAATTTAAGATAAGATGAAGATGATTTCTAAGAGAAGGGCTAAAACACCATTTTTATGTTGTCCCAAGAAGATGCACACATTTTAACATCTATGTGATTAATTTTGAAATGAAAAGTCTACAGCTTGTACCAGAAGTCATGAGCTGCAAATTCAGGATTGGTGTTAAAAGCATCCATTCCCTGACCAAACATAAGAGTTTTCACTCTGTGGAAGCCAGGGCTTTTTTAATAACAAGAGAAAACCCATCATGTAAACTGCTAACTAGCTTCTGTACACCACAGTTACTAAGTGCTCTCAAGTTCAGTCATTTCTACAGCGCTGTGCAGACAGGAGCAAATGTTCAGTGGTTGTTGGGAAGAGCTTTTAAATTGCACATTAGAGCAGAATAAATCAAGTGAAGTTAATTGAGCCAATAAATAGACTGAATTCGATTACTCTGACAGCACAAGTCTGTAAAAATACAATCTTTTATTTTTTGTCTTTAACAAGGAAAAGTCAACCACAACGAGCAGCAAACTACAATTACTGCACCTCTGTATCACGGCACCATGCAGTATGTTAAGATTTACTTTCATAAAGTAAACTCCCTTTATTAAGGAAGTTAAAAGAGTAAGACAAGGATTTAAAACCATAATTCATCTAAAAAGACACAATACAACTATTGGCGTACAGATACCAGCATTTTACAAGTTCTCATACAAAATACCTCAATACGTAGAACCGATACCAGTACCAGTAACGATACTGGTATCAATACTTAATTGTGTTAAAATTTACATTTCACGTGAAAAGTTTGTCAGTTCGAACTCATTCTCGGTGTCCTAAAAACTGGTCATTAAACCTAAACACAATCAAAAACAAACTGAAACACAACCGACAACATAAAAAAATCATATCACAAATACTGTTTTCTTATACATTCATCAAATTCTGCTTTTCGTTTCTGTCACCACACACAACAGCAGACGATGCTTCAAGAATGAACGATGCTGCCAAGAACTGTTTGAAATTACAATATCCTCATGTCAGATAAAAGATTTCATTTACTTAGAACAAACAAACCAAGGCTGTTGCCAGCGCAAAAGCATACATTTAGAGACTTTAAGTTCAGAGAGAGGTTTTGTTTGTTTGAACTTTTGTGTCATAACTTAGAGCACATGCATGGAGCACAGAGGCAAAGGGAGCAAATCCTCCCTGCAGACAAATATAAAAAGTTACTCTTGACCTCAACTTGTTTTCAAGTAGGAACACATTCTGCTCAGGGCCGTGTGAGTTTTAGGAAAAAGTCACACACACAACAAATGTAGGCTCACACAGACCCTTCCACACAAAGTCACATGCCAATTCTTCCAGCCTTAAGTGCTGGCCAGCAGCTTCGTAAGCTGAGGTTAAATTAATTTGCATTCCGAGAGTGTTGTCTGGGTTTGATTGGCCATTGAAGCTCGCAGCAGTATAGTATGCTAATTACGCCCTATGGAGCTCCCTCTCCAATAATTGTCTCATCTGAATTTTATAACCTCCTGAATGAGAATGCTCTGAGACACACACACAGATGCAAACAACATTGTGTCTGACTTTAAGCTCCTGTAGGAGCGGTGCTGCAGAGAGGTCGGCCAAGTGTCTTTGTCGGTTTTGTCAGTTTGTGTAAACGTCTGTGTGTTTGTGTTCTGCTTTCTATGATTCGTTTTAAATGTGCTCACATCTGTCAGCATGTCTCTCCTCATCTTCCTCCCTGTCATCAATGACCCCACTGGTACCCATTTGACACATTCTATCTACACACACACACACACACACACACACACACACACACACACACACACACACACACACACACACACNCACACACACACACACACACACACACACACACACACACACAGAAACATTCAAGCAATGCTCATAGACAAACAGATGCACTGTGGATAGTTGCAATCGCCAAAAGGCACTTCTTTTTGTCTCAGTTGGTTTGTCTCCTGCTCTGCCTTGATTTTTTTTTCTGTTTTATAAAAATTCCTCTCAACTCGAGCAAACGTGAACATTTTTCACTGCCAGCAGGGTGTCTGAAAGGGATGTATGTTCTCTTCGAACATGCAGATATTTTATGCATGTATGCATTTATGTTCTGTACACAGGAATGTGTTTGCTAGGGGTGCTGTATGATTGTTTACGCCAATTATGATAATAGTATGATGTTAGTATTTTTAGTAGCCACTAGAAGCCAAAGTCACATTTTAGTACCTTGTTATGAGGGTCAAGGTTGGGTTTAGTACAAGAAAATGAATATTATACCAAATGCTACTTTTTTGTTATTGTTGTTTTTCCATACTATGTTTTTAGAAGAAGCAGAGACAAAACATAAATAAAACTTCTTGTTAGTAGGGTGAATCTATAGTAGCGGGTAGCAGCAATGTATTTGTCAACTGGAAAATACTTTACATAGCCATACTTTACTGTATTTTTATAACCAGTTTAACGTGGTAAAAATGACCCACATCTTGTGTCAAACACACTTTTTACTGTTAAGTGCATTTTGTTGACAATATCCCTAAAACAATAAATAAAACAAAACAAAGTGTTCTCTTCAATAATTTGACTCAGACTTTATGTCAAATAAAAAGCAACACTTGTAAGTAACATCTCAATGTGAAGATACAAAATAAATTAAATGTCAAATATTTAAACTTCTTATATGAGACAATAATGCTTGGAATCAAGGGTATTGAAAAACTATAGAAATTGTTCTCTGGAGTATTTTTCAATGCAGCAATTACGTGATACAACTATTTGCTGTGTATTCTTACAGCATGCCGAGTCTTAGCTTAATATTTTTACATACATACATAATCATAACCTAATTTCTCATGTTAGAATCAGGATTTTAAACTTATATTTTCTATTTAAATTCACAAGTCTTTGATATTTTATTATGTAGTGTACTGTAAATGTCAGAGTTCATTGTTAAAAATTAATAGTAATTAATACTGGTGTTATTAGTCATTTAGATTATTAATAAACTAGTCAAACTATAAACAATTCAGCAATGGCTTCCCTAATATTTGCACTCACCTGCTACTTTAGAGGATGCTGCACTTCTCCAGGTGTTCTTGTGTTTTTGTGTATCCTCTTGTTTGCAATGAGTCCAGGTGCAAATTCCCGCTCAACATCAGTAGTATGGAATGAGTTTATATGTTTGATAGTGCTAACCTTTGTGCGTGAGAGGAGTGTAAGTTAACTCTTTTATGGGTCCATTGCAGCTTTTTTGGGCCTTCTTTGAGAAGCTTCCTCGTAGTGGAGTGGATTGATGTCACAGAGAGGGCAGAGACGCTTTCATCTTTTGTCTTTTTATGCCTCTATAAAACTGCCTCGGCTTTAATGTGTATCTGCCAGTTTCCTTTTCAGTGCTGCCGTTTCAGGGTGGCAGAGCCAGTTCCCTAACTAGGCAGACTGGGAGGTTTCCTTGATGTCACCCACAATTTGAAGTCCATAATAAGGAGGTGGATGGAGTTGTGATTAGATTTGTCCCTCTGAGTCCTAGTTCCACCTCATTCGTGATAGTTTTTTTTTTTTTACTTTTCTCTCACTGAGGTAATAAAGGCCCTAACTTGTTCTGACAGAAAAGACTGGTAGAGGGTGGATTTTCTGGATGGAGCCACAGAAGACGTTTGCTACAACCTCACACTCTTCTGTGTTACTGTAATATAAAGGAAACACTATGTTTCTAAAGGCCTCAGTGCTCAGGCCCAACAGGAGAGCTGCAGTCAGAGAAACAAAGTTCAGACCAGAGCCCACTCTACAGTTTGAGCTGTTTGTTACAGACCCAGGCTGGTAAAATTATCAGTTTCTCAGGATTAAAAGAAAAATAATTAATGTGATGCATGATCTGTTTTAAATTAAAAACACAAATGCAAACATTATTGCTAATGCTAAAATAAATTCCAGTCATAACTTAAGACAGGAAGGTGCTCATAATAATTTTACTATTACCATTACATCATCTTTTAACTTGCCCCACAAGACAAGTCCATCTGACCAATTAACTCTGCCCTCCTAAGAACCACTGCTTATATTCAAAACTCCACCAATCACAGTTAGGACAAACTCTGCCCACACACCATGAAACTCCCCCCATGTACTGCAGAGACCCCTACTTGAGTTAGTTTGTTCAAAACACCATTATCCTAACAAAACTGATGGAGGAAGCTCCTCTGGCAGCCAAACCAAGACAGTGAAATGAAATTTTGTCACTAATTAACTAAATGTTAGGTCCAGTACTGATTTTTTTTTTACTTTCTGATCATTGCAGCTATAAGGTTTAAAACAGAGAATGAGAGTTGGTGTTATCATGTGTTCTTTCTGTAGCATAAAGAAAAGTTGGTTATGTTCTTACATCTGACGTAAAAGTTACCAACTCCAGGGTTGTAACCAGGAAGAGATACGTTACAAAGCTGAGTCATCATATGAGTGGAAGTTTCTTTAGTTTTGTGGAGTCTTTATATTAGAGCAGCCTGGGTTGTTTTGCTTTTCTGATAAGGCCCTGAAGCCTTCTGGCTGGCTGAAGCCTGACTGTGTTCTGCTGTTGGAACTGGTCAGATTCAACTGGTTTTCTGCTATATTATTCAGACTTCCATTTATTCTTCACAAATTCCCTTCAACATTTATTTTTGGTTTTTACAGTAAATGGAAAAAAAAAGGCTCAGAATTTTACTTTAATCTATCACAACACAGCTGAGTGACAACTTGCAGCAACAGGTGGTGGAGGGACATTTAAAAATTAAAAACTAGACTTTTTAAAGCCAATTGTTTTGATCATAATCCAGCCTGTGCCAAAACTGCAGAGCAGATGCTTTTACATAAACATAATTTCACTGAAAAAACAACACAACACAACAAAACGTAGTTAGCAGCATTATAAATGCAGCACTATTTTCCTGTATTAAAAAAGAACTTTTTTTCTGCAGACAAGTTAAGCGCGGTCAGACTGCATCTCACATAATTTACTGTTATTTAACCAGGCTAGTCCCGTTGAGATCGCAGATCTCTTTTTCAAGGGAGGCCTGGGCCTGAAGGCAACCTATTCTACATGTTTTGGGAAATAAGCAAGATATCAATGTAATTTGTCGACTTCTCAACCAAAGGCATCATCTGATTTGTGAAGTCTTTCTGCAAAGACTGAGCTGACATATTTATCAAACACAATTTACACAGAGACCTGAAGCATTAGGCTCTAAATTAAACAACAAATCACTGTAATTGCTGTCTTTTTCAACACAACGGGGACTGGGGGGTGTCTTACAAATAAATCGTGGGTGTCCACTGCAAGACTTAGCTGTGCTCCAGATGGCTGAAATGAGACTGTCACTGATGACATGTATTTCTTAATCCCAGACTTGAGACGGTTTAATGATCTTTGATGCTGCTTGGCCCAGCAGACTCAATAAAAAAGGACAGCCGGCCGATGTTCATGCAGAGTCAAACGAATCGACATTTTCCTGTTTGTTCTCTTTGTGTTTCCCCAGCAGTCCTCTTACAGCATAATGGTCTTTTTTTCTTTCATCATTACCTGGTGAAATTGTTTTTAAAAAGGGATGCAGCTGTGGTCCAGAGGATGAGGATGGGGAAAATAGGAGATTTTCAGAAATCTCTTTTTCATCACATCAGCTGCATCATAACAGAATGTCAGACTGGTCATCTGTTTCCTTTTCTCCTCTTTGAACTTTCTGTTCTGGTTTATAGCTTATTATTAGCATATATGTGTATATAATATTATAAAAGAAAGGGTTAACTCCTTGCTCTTTTAGGTTCAAAATAAAACCACTGTCCCCATCCATAACGAGGGGTCGTATTAATTATGGGAGTAAATTTTGACAGTTTTTGTTCTAATGGACTAACACAACAAGTTTCAGTATTTTCTCGCAATTGAAATGGTGTCATGTCATAATTTCTCCTTCTCACTGTACATTGTGCAAAGCAAAGCATATAAACAACAGTAGTTTTTTCAGGGTTGTAAGAGGAAAACGTTTTTTTTTTCTTGTTAACTGCTGAGATGAAAATACATGGACATTCACTTGCTCATAAAACTATCTTGCTAATTTAACAATCAGCTTCTGTTCTGAGAGCGCAGCAGATCATTTTCAGTAACATGTGGAAGCTCATCTGTACGACAGGCTGTTTCTACATAAAATCATTTTCACCACACTTCTATTCCAGATATCTGAAACTGGTTTATGACTAGTTATAGTAGTTTTTGAGGTGTATCTAATGACATTCTGACTAGTATAAATTGCATCAGATTTACCATTAAGTTGTATGGAGGCTTCGATATGTTTTCAGATATGAGATAGGATTCAACTAATGCAAGTTCAATTGCAGACTTTTTTTTTTTACTATTTGTTCTGTAATTTTTATTAAAAAAATCCTGCACTGTTTAAACAAATACTAGTAACGTTTCTGCGGTTGATCATCATTCTGAAAAATGGTATAAACTGATATTTATTCAGGTTTTCTTTCCCCGTATTTAATTTTCTGATGCTGACTACTGTAGCAGTTCAAATTTACAATATTGTTGTTATTCATTGTTAAACACTGTTTAATGGTGGAGTAAAGATATTTTACATTTGGCAGTTACAAACATCCTCTTTCATTTCAGAATTTACAGATATGAACACAATTCATTAATGTGTTTAAATGAATTGTGGGTATTAGGTCATCTTATTGCAGCTCAGTAGATGACAATACAGCTGCAGATTAATGTCTGTTTCATTCTGCTTTAGTTTATCAGAATAAAAGAAATAAGATAAGATAATCTGTTTGTCTCACATGGGAGAAATTTGTCTTGGAGAGGACAAGGCTGCAATACATCAAGGATAAAACAATAATCACTAACAATAAATACATAAAACTCACGGATGATTTAATAGATGTACATCAAATTCTGTTCAATAAAGCACAGCAATATTAATGTGCAATAAAAAAAGAAAAATGCTGCTGAGTCTTTTAGGAATGTTTCTATTTTTAAGACTGCCATCTTGCAGCTAATCAAGTTAATAAATTCAGAGCTCATCGATTATGTGGAGGCAAAACTCTTTATTCATCTGAATTTTAGATGAATAAAAACATGCAGCCTCTGAGTGAGAAGGTCGCAGGACCTCCTGTGGGCCTGAAGCCTTTCTGGGTGAAGTTTTGCATGTTTTTTGGGCAAACCAGTAAACCTGCCTGTTAGGCTAATTGGTGATCTGTCCAGGGCGCCCCCTCCTCTCACACAGCGACTGATGAAGATAAACACCAGCTCCTTGTCACTCAGAAAGGAACAGTGGGTCAAGAAAAAAAATTATAAAACTCTCTTCAAGCCAACAAACCTTTTAAAGTTCTTTAGATTTAAAGATCAGACGCACAAAACACTGAAAAAAGCTAACAAATAGTTCTGTGAAGATGTATCAGTATGTTAATTTTCTCATCAGAGTGCCCACCCCACCCCTGTGGGCTTCATTTCATGCTTAGATTGCAGTCGCTCGGTGCCGCCACAGAACTCTGCTCTCCCCCAACAGTTTTTGTCTATAATGATTAATTCACCACGTTCTGTTAAAATGCCACCAGAAACAGTGGGATTTTTTTTATCTCAGCTTTAACTGGTAGTTCTTTTTTTCCTTGACAGAGCGATTAATGTGCAGTTTGAAACGCTGCAGTTTTTTTTTCTGGTCTAACCAAATGCTGTCTCTAAGGTTTTCTATTAACTTATTTTACATTTTCATGTGTTTAGATCTTCTGTCAGTTTTAACTAAACACAATTTCCAACATGAACGTTGTTGCTGCAGAAAGAGTGAATTACTAATGAACATTTGATACTAACTGGATCATATAATACCAGTGTATTAAACTGTAAATCTAGAAAAATGTTCCTTTTTTATAAATTTATTTCAGCCTTTGTTCTAAACAGGCAAAGAATAAACTTAGCAGCTCAAAGTTAGTTTTTTTAAAAGGGGATTTTACTGTTTAAATACAGTATCTCTGTTCAACATGTCCAGTAGGTCCAATGACACAGAGAGAGGAAACACATTGTAACATGGTGCTGTTTTGAAGAAAACCATAAAAATATATTCTAAATGATTTATAGGCATTGGTCACATTTTATTTCATCTAGAAATGAGAAAATGTGTTTGCTGCTAATTAGCTTTTAAAGAGCAATCAGACGCTGCGGCGGTATTAAAAATCAGAGAAAACTGATTGGTGCACCTCAGGATGAGGCAAAGGAAGGAACTGAGCTGACATGGAGAAAAAACACACACCAAAGATCTGTCAGAGATTAAAATATAAGGGTGGGACTCTTTAGGCATCTTGCAGCTTGATTTGATTATGATTCAAAAAGGCTGTGATGACAAAAGGAACATTGATGCATTTTGATTATCCTGATGCGTCCACAGCCCACCCCACCTTACTCCCAGTTAGTAGTTTTAAAGCAAAGCGTTTTATCTTTCTAATTAATTTACGTAGTCGTACATCTCACTCAACCATTTTTGTGTCTGTTCATAAAGTGTAATACTCCTCAACGTTATATCATTGATTTACAACAGTGAAGTGAGTTTTTGACATTGGTCAAATTGATTTAGACTCTTTCATATTTGTGATGTTACACATTTAAAGACACCCCCTAATGCCCACCCCTAATGTATGCTGAATAAATAATGAGCAGCAGATAATTCAACAGTCAACTCCAAGATAGGAAATCGGTAAAAGGAAAACAGTTTTAAAATGACCAAAACCAAAACTTCAAATTCAATATTTTCTATCATTCTGCAGTTGAATTTCAGGTCTTTTTTTTAAAGCATGGTTCTGAAATGCATATTTCTGTTTTTGTAATGACAGAATGGCTCAAACAGTTTTACGAAGATCGGCCTCTGAGTGAGAAACACCCAGTTTAAAAAAATGTAAATCTCTATTTCGGTCCTCACACACAGAAACTAACAGACTCTTACAGACTCACACTCAAGCAGAGCCGCATGTATGAAAACGCCGCATTTCAGGATTTTTTTCCCTCCTGGTCTCGCTGTTCTGATACATAATACATTACAGTTGAGACCAAACAAGCCCCTGTCTGGTTTCTCTTTCTCTCTCCCTCACTCCTTCTCAGCTTGTGTTTTCACCTCCCGTCTTCGTCTCCCAGCAATGATGTTGTCCCCGACTCCCACTTCTCTCCTTCTCTCTTACCGTTTGCAGTTCTCCATCTTGTTGTGTGTTAACGTCGTAATGTGGTGTTAGGTCCCAGCAGTGATTTATTCATAGATGTACAGTAGCTGGTCTTTGCCAAAACACAGGAACAGTGGCGTACAAAAGGAAGGTGACAGGATGTGTGGAGAAAAGGTGAAAACGGGTTAAACGCGGCAGATGAAAAGCGTTCTTGTTCAGAAAGAGATCACACCTCCTTCATAAATCTTGTTTGCCCTGTACTCCAACCCACAGATAAAATTATTACAGGTTTTTTTTTTTCAAACAACTGGATGACAGTTTTGAGTTTAGGATGGCAGGCCTGATGAAATCATAACACTTGTAAGTGATCAAGAGATTAAACTGTTTGGGAATAATTTGTTATTTGACCTTTGAAACCCACATCAGTCTTTTTTAAATATGGTTTCATTGCTTTAAATACAGTAAGTGCCACTGAAACTAGAAATCTGACTAGTTTGAGCTCCGTGGGTCTAAAGTAGTCAGAACAACAGGCAGGTCCACCAGAAATGGGTTGGTGCACGCTCAACTTTTACAATGAAAGATCAAACAATAAACAAATAAAACAACATCATTATCCAGACTTTCCTGATTGGTGCATTTAAAACATTTTATATTATCTGAGAAAGAAAGAAACCTGCCTGAATGTTGGAACTCCAGCTGAAGTTTCTATGATTATTTATCAGCTCTTTCAGCTGCTTCCAGCCATTTCACTCTGTTTGACATATTTCATTATATATGTTATTTTTTGCTTGTTTTTAATGAGAAAAGTGTTAACTTTGACTGAATTGGACCCTATGTAGTAATAATAATAATAATAATAATAATAATAATAATAA
>NW_013952586.1:963821-970905 GCF_001266775.1 Austrofundulus limnaeus | reverse complement strand
TCTAATTACTATAAAAACAAAACACAAGCCATAAATGAAATGAAAAAAGCAGAAAGAAGAAAAAATTCGTATTTCTGCCCCCTTTTTTCCCTACCAAAATTAAATATTAAGTCCTTCTCAAACAACAATTCATTTCAACACATGTACAGTAATATAATAAAGACTTGTCAAAGTAGAACCACATACAACTGCAGTGTATTCAGATGTTTGGGACGGCAGCAGTTCATTTTGGTTCAGACTAGCTGATATCTAATGAGTCTGATGTAAACTCTTAACTTTTCCTCAGAACCCAACTTTAAAATGAAAAGTCCTTTTATCACAGTTACCTCAAAATATTCAGTAAGATAAAACAAACCATAAAGAACTGGTCGACCAGTAGATTTATGTCTGCAGAGTTTAACATCACAGTTCAAAAAGCTTCATTTTTGCTGTTTATTTTGCCATAAAATTTCAGTTCTTTGCTCTTGAAATAAATGTCAAACATTAGCGTGAGATATTCTAACTTTTACTTCCTTGCAGAATATTTCACAATGAGTTATTGGTTACCACAACACGATTTAAGAAAAGTGTCTTCTGCACTGTGAATGGAAAAAAGACGTTTTTGAATTTCTTTTGTTGAATAATTTACAGTACTTTAAACTGCGTAAGTGCACTTGTCTGACCTTCAGTTTGTGCAGTAATTAGCACAGTTTGTCACAGATTTCCCTCATTCATCTGCTGAATAGACTGAGGAAAATCTTTGTAAGCTAATGAAAACAGGTCTGATGAAGGCTTGTTAGTCCCAGAGAGGGAGAGAAAGGTCACCTCTGTGTTATTTTCTGTCTGGGATGTTGCGTCACTTTCTTGTGATTTTTATATTCTCACAAACAGCTCCATCATTTGATAAAACATTGTTTTTAAAAACTTTTCTGTCTTTTATGATGAAATCTCACCTCCTTAATATTACACAAACTGTCCATTTAGACTAAGTTTGCCATAGGGTTGTAATGTTGTCTTTTTTTCTTGACTATTAGGAAGTATTAAGGCAATAAATGCTCTGCAGTTGTTCAAAATTCCTCATAATTTATTAAAATACACACAGATATTTAATTGTTTTACTATAAATGCACAAGTAATACAAACAACCTTTAAATGTTTATGCAATAAAAATATTCATTGAATTTGTCACAGAATTAATCATTATTATCCATAAATGTTTACTTAGTTACACTTTACCAAAACAAACTAACTTATTTTCTGTTCAATAAGAAGGAATATAACATTTAATGTAGATCTAATGAAATAATTATTTGGTAGGTAAAGTTGTCTGTTTTGGGTAAGTAAGTGACATTAAAATAAAATTCAGTAACATTCAGTCTAATTCATTGAATACAATCTCATTCAGCTTCAAATGAAATTTACACAGTGCCATTTAGTCCAGGTAAAATCAAACTAATGTGTTTTTTTAATACGTTCAGATCCAGTAAACCAAATTTCTACAGTAAATCTCATCATGTCTTGGCTGTGACCCTTCTGGATTGTTAAGTGAATCATTCAGATGATGTGTCTGCAGTTTTCACTCCCTTCTACTGAGAAAAGTCTCAGTGCTCCATGGTCTGCTATTGCTGCTACCATGCTTCACTTTTGGGTTGTCTTCAACAGGCGAGCTTTTTTCTTCTGAAAAAACAACATCAGTCAGGTCAATAAAGAAAGTTAAAAGAAAGTTTTTTTTTCTAATCAAAAACACTCAAAAAGTAACTTTGCTCTCCATAGTGTTGTTTTGTTTCAAATCTAATGTGACTAACTGGACATAGTTTTATAAATGTACGATTCAGTGAAATGTATTATACAAAAATAACATTGTAGCAGCATAAAATGCAGTTTTGTGCGTGCATTGTTTACACAATGACAAGCCATTATTGGGACAATATCCATTCGGTTAACTGCAGTTTTAAGACTGGTTTTTACTGGTTTAACTACTGACTCAAGTTGACTAGATCTAGCTGGTACAAACTATTTTCAAAATGCATTTAAGGTGTCTTGATGAACAATTTCTAATCACCATCTTTACAGCCAATCAAAAACCAGCTTCTGCTGTGATCATGGCCCATAGTGTCTTAATGGTTCAAATGACAATAAATGTTATGTGGTTGAGGTTGGTGTTTGTACAGTAGTAGATGGAGATACTAAATGGCTATAACTGTAGTGTGTAATGTTAAATAACCACCAGTTTGCTTGCTGTGCTGCCAAATTGTTTCCTGTCAATGTGTGCATGACTGCATGTGCGTGTGTGGTGGTGGTGGGGTGTACCATGTTGATCTTACAAAACCAGCTGCTTAGGAAGGATACATAGACCCATTAGAGGTGGGGGACTTAATTGACTGTCAACAGGACATCAGAGTTGACACATAGTGGTTTCCAGTCTCCCATGTGCATTAAAACAACCACTGCAAACACACCTTTCTTGTTATAGAGTCATTTATTCCACAAGCCATCCAGCCATAAACTGAATGCAGCTCCCTCTTCTTTCTTTTTTAATGAGATTCAGACACATGTATTCTGATAAACCATTCTCCTGCACTGCTTGCTGCTTTGCTACAGCTCCTCCTGATGGCTAAAATCATTTAAAGCAGCTTCAGATTGCAGGAAAATGATCTGTAATTTTAATTTCATGGCCAGGGCTTGGATCGCGTGGAGTTCTGGATGACATGGCTGTCACCGTCTCCATCCTTGTTTCCTCCTCACGTCCGTAGTTCCGTGACATCCATTTAATAATGTATGGCACTGGCTGTGTAAAATGCCAGTTGCTTGCATATCAGTGAATTGTCCTTTTCAGAGAGCTAATGTTGACAAATGACTTCTGAGCATAAGGCTTTTGAGCACGCCATTAACCTTTGGAAATGTTTTTTTCCCCCCTGTGTGTAACTGATATAGTTTGTTTGTGTTTGTGACTCTCTCTATAAACTGTTATTGGGGTGCTATTAACCTCTGTTGACCTCCTGTCAATCTTTTTTCTTTCAAATGCCATCACATATCAGCAGCAATGTTCGACGGAACAAAATCTCAGACATTCAGGCTGACGCATGGCAAGATTGCATTGCTGTTCACATAACGCCGCTGCGCAGTAAGTCAAGGCAGAAGATTAAAGTAATTTGCAGGACACTGACCACGGATGAAGTGTATAATTGGCTGCTTAACTACAGATTTTATTACACGTACACACACATACACACCCACACACACCCCCACACACCCACAGAGTGTCCCGAGGTATGTTTTGTCTTACGTTGCTGTTAATGAATGAACAGCATTAAAGAGATAACGCTAAATTGGACTCATTAAATCAAGTCTTTGTGTCATCTGCGGGAGTGAATCAGGAAGAGGGAAGATTGAGGGTGGATTAAAAAATAGTTTCTACAGGTTGATGAGCGGCTAAATTACCTTGTCATGGAAAATCATATTAGCACTGTAAAAGGGAACTGGATTAAATGTCAGCATAACCTCATCAGAAAATACACAAATAAATGTGTGTGTGTGTGTGTGTGTGTGTGTGCGCGCACATGTGCCTGTGTGCATGCATGTTTGTGTTTGTGGATGCACTCTGTCAACGCTGAAGCTGTAATCTCACGCTTTCTGTCTTGTAGTCTCTTTGGGAGTTCTCCTCACTGCTTCATTTACTTTGCTATGCTGAGTGTGTGTGTGTAGGTGTGTGTGTGTGTGTTGGGTGATTGTGTAGCTGTGTTAACAGCCTTGTTTTATTGCTCAGCATTTGCTTATTAAACTTATTTGTGACCTCTTCTGCCTCCTTCCCCTGATAAATGTTCCTCATGTTTTCTTCTTCCTACCTTCTTCTTATTTTAGCTTTTCATCTTTTTTCCCCCTACATGTTCTACAGTTGTTGTTTTTGTTTGTTTGTTTTTGTTTTTCAGATTTCTTTTCTTATAGTTTGTCATCCATCCATTTTTTGTCCATTCTTAATCCTGTTCAGGGCTTTGGGGCGCTGGTCAACAGATGTGGTGTTGACTGCTGAGATTGATTGAAAGCCTGTAATGAATTGGCACATCTTAGATCTTAAAAATGACGACTTTGTTTTGTTTACATCAGTCATGTGGCTCTGCAAGTTTAGCCTCTGGATCAGATCATCTGGCTGATGCCTCGACTGATACGCTGCTTAAACAGGAGTGTAAACTTTACCTACTTGGCCTCGTCGCTTTGTCACCTGGGCTGCAGCCAATAAGTACACTGTAGCATAAAGTTTCTGTCAGTATGTTAATCATTTATGTTAATTATTTTTGTTTCCAGTGAAACTCAATTGTTGTCCACAGATTTCATTAATCTTGTCTCATGTCATATTTTTCTTCTTAAAAAAAAGATTGTTTTTTTTACTCAGCAGCTATTTTCTTATGAGTGTATTTTTCTTTTGCTAGTAAATTGCAATAACAAGGTGAAATCATGAGTGGAACTAATTACCAATGTTTCCCTTCCTTACTTTGTTCTCTAAAGCATCATTAGTGTTTAGTGAACAGTATTCTGTTTTTTTAATAGTACACATTACACAGTAATGAATCACTAAGTAGTTTTCCCCATTTTTCAGATATCTTGAATGTATCCTTAGATCAATTTATGTTTTCTTTTGAGAAAGTTAAATCTCTTTATTCACCTCATCCTTAACGTGTGTGTTTACAGTCAGATAAATTTGGGTTATGTCTAAAACTGTTTGTTTGTGGTGCTTTTGCATCAAATTAATATTGTAATAAGCTTAAATATACCACCATACTATTTAAATTATTATGGAATTATTTTCTTTGTACTATAGTCGTAGAGTTTAGTTTGTATTGGCTGATAAATGTACACATGCATAAACCTAAATTCCTTGGAAAAAAATGTGTTGCATCTCAAAGTTCTTCCTTACTGACAGACAAACCTTAAAAAAATATAAATACTTTTCATTAAGGAGTAAATTAAATACAGTTAAGAAAAGTGTGAATAATTATTCCCTGATTATTATAGGACTGGAAATAACTGAAGTCATGTGACTTTCTTAAATCCTTTTAATAAGAAAGCTTGCAAAGGCCAGCAGCAGGTGAGAGAGCCGTTTAGTCTGTCATTTATTGGTGTGAATATCGCTGTAAGTTTAACATAGTGATGTTGTTTCATGTTAGTAATCTGTTAAACTGTTACTGACAGATTATTCTTACCGACTTTCCACAGTTTGTTCAGCTGTAAATCATGCTGGAATAATATTAGCTTTCAATAAAACGACTGAGCTAAAGAGTTTTAATGCTTTTCCTGTTTTACTATTTGGTAAATTGTATGGAAAGTGCATTGTTGTTACTGGACTGTGTTTAAATTTTATAATTGATGATTATTTTGAGCAAGGATCATCATTACTTTTTTTCCAGGAAACAGAAAAAATGTCAGGTTATTTCGTTTGGTTACATTTTTTGTGTTTCCTGAAAAACTGAGTTGGGTAAACTTTTCTGAAGGCGATGACATGTGGGGAGTCACGTTTAGCCTAAATCTCACTCTTGACATAAACCGAATGATTTGATTAGCTGAGGGCATCGCAAGGACATAATGTAGGACAAAAAGTCAATTTAGCCAAAAAATGACTTGGGCGGTTTTTTTAGGATGGCGATGAAATTATTATGGAAAAACTTTAGGAGTAGATTTTGATTACAAAAGCAAAAAATTGTCATTTTGATTTCTATGTTGATAAAATAGGTGGGATAATTTCCTGCAGCATTTCTGATTGTTGGCTCACATTTGATAAAGCCTTGAACTCTTCTATTCTTCTCATCTTCTAATTCCTTGTTGAGCAATTGGTACTTTATGTGATCGCACATAGAAACACAAAATGGGGAGAAAGTTCTGTTTTTTTTCACCAGACAACAATTGACCTCTAAGATCAGGTGTGAGCCCTTCATATGGGTCTGAAATGGGCCTCTGGGATTCTTCAAACACTGTTTGATATTGCATTAACGAAAAAGCGGCACAAAATATCTACAATATAAAAATGTTTTTTTTCTCCTTTTTCTTCTTGAAGTTGCAGAAAACATATCTGATGAGAGTAGATGAAAACTTCAAAGGATTCAACACCAACATTTGCTGCTTTTGATATCGGAGCCTTGATTGGCACTAAAACAGCACCGGGCTTTGATGTTCAGCTTTACGATAGGTGAAAAGCCTCACCCCTCAGATTTCTCAGGTTTTGAACTTTAAAGGTGCAAATAGTCATATATTGAGGGTCATTTTAAGGCAGAGCAACATAAGTGTGGTAGTTTCTTTTCTTCTGCTGCAAACACACACCACACACACACACACACACGCACACGCACACATACACACGTAGCTTTGATCTAAAATATACTCAATAAATATTACATTGAATGTTACCTCTGCACAATTATGTGTTCTGTATTTGTGTTTTAAAGCTCTGAGGTTGTCAGTATGTAGCCTCACTGATGTATAAATGTGGACTTGTGAACATCTGAGGAAGTCTTGTTGTCCATACTATATTTACATAAGCATGAGAGAAACTGTTTTCTTTCCTCTGTGAGCACGTGAGATATCATATTCCACGTGTGTTAATTTACGCCTGTGTTTATGCACACGCTTATCTCCAGTGTCACACAGGAACTGAACCAACACAGGATCAGAAGCCTTATCGCTCTGGACGCCACCGCTGTTTACACAGACAAGCAGGGACTCGCACACACCTTCACCTTCCTATTCATTCAGCGTAATGAGAGGAAGCTCCTGTTTACAGTATTATCTAAGTCTGTGTGCACGTGGGGAGATGTGTCTGCATTGTCAACATAGTGGAACAAATTGTGTAATGATGGTAGGTTTAAGGGCAGATTCAACATGTGAAACCATAATTTGTGTCTTGAGCTTATATGGGTAATTCATATATGAATAAAACATAAAAAAATTAAAAAACATTATTACCATTTACAACATAAAACAAAAATACAAATATCAAGTAAGATGAAAGGCAGCAGAAGAAAAATAAATCTTATAATATCTGCCCCATTACTCACTACTACACAAACTATTGAAACATTGAAATATTTTGAAAATAATTTTAAAAATTAGGTTAAAA
>NW_013952586.1:961856-963248 GCF_001266775.1 Austrofundulus limnaeus | reverse complement strand
TGTTGATAATATATTAAAAATGTATTTCTGAGAAAAAAAGTCTACTTAAAAAATACTTAAGTATACAATTTTTTCGCCTGGGTAAGTATGATTCATTTCCACTTATACCATTTGAGTTCATGATAAAACAGCAAAAAGTCAATGAGGAAAACAGAAACTTACAATTTTCGTCAAAGGACTGGTAGCATTGTAAAAGTGCCAAGCTTTAATGTTGAGGAATCAAGATTCAGATTAATCGTGCTAAAATATTTATCCGACTGTTTGTTTTAATCTTGCTAATGTGTGCAGGACTGCAGGGAACTGATACTTTTCATCACAAGAAGTCCATCACAGGACCACATAGGTTAAATTCACACTGTAGGTCTTAATGCTCAATTCTGATTTCTTTGCTCATATCAATTTTTTTCTTTTTTTAGTATCAACATGGTCCAGCACTAACACGTTGCTGTGGATTCTCAAACATGTAGGGACAAACATTTAAACATTTAACAAATTAAAATAAAAAAGACAAAGCCACTTGACTTCTGTTTTGTATCTGTGTGGAGTGTGGAGTTACACAATGAGGTTTGGTTAAACTGAATAGAGTGAAACTGGCTTTAGAGTAGCCAGTAACATGTATGTCTTTGGTCTGCAAGAGGAAACTCGAGTACCCACACATGCACAGGGAGAACATGTTGCCCACACAGAGACCACACCCACAGCTTTCTTGCTGTGAAAACACAGCTCTAACCATTGTACCAAGTAGTTGTGGAAAAGACTAACCATTTCTTTTTATGCAAAAGATTTCATTTGGGACTGGATGTGCCTGCTCTCTGAACTCATTCAGGTCAAAAATCGATCCATGAATGTAATCATTGTAGCCTTTGGGTCAGATGCACTGCGCTACAAAAATGGCTTTCTTCTATGACATGATCATAAACTGTTTAACAACTAAAAACCTGATACAACCTGTGATGCATTCATCAGAAAAGTAGTTGTTAGTAATGCGCCACATATACTTTTATTGCCGCGTCCTAACTGGCCTCTTATCTGCAGATCCAGTGTGTCAAAATGTCAAACATTTTTGTAATTAAACTTTCAAAACTGATAGGGATCTTATGATTTTGTCTTTTTAATAGCTCAGGCATAAGGAGTCATTCTCTTTAATTAGGATTTTTTTCCACTGGATGAGCTACAGAATGAAACAGATGGAGGAGCAATAGGTTTTCACAGTGGGTACATGTAAAGTGATACAAATATGTTTACAGACTGCTTGTAATAGAGAGAAGAAAAGTCAGGCTGCTGCTGTGTGGATGGGTGTAATAGCAATAGCAATCAAGTTTAAACAAGTTTAATTATGCAAAATGACAACGTGTGTGTGTGTGTGTGTGTGTGTGTGTGTGTGTGTGTGTG
>NW_013952586.1:954439-961470 GCF_001266775.1 Austrofundulus limnaeus | reverse complement strand
AGAGTATAATGATCAACTGTGTCAAATGCTTTACGAAAATCAATACTGTATTTACAGCACCAGTTACTTGACCTTTGTTCAAAGCAGCACGTATTTGTTCAGTGAATAAAATAAATGCAGACATGGTTGACCTTGACGTGCGGAAACCATGTTGGCTATTGCTTAGCATATTATTAGCTTCTAGATGCTGAAGTAGTTGATTAAATAATGTTTTTTCAAGTAACTTCGAAAAAATAGGAAGAACAGAAATTGGCCGATAGTTTGAAACTTCTGTTGGATCACCAGATTTAAAAATGGGAGTAATCTGAGCAAACTTCCAGGCATCAGGGAAAATAGACTGCACAATACATAAACTAAGCAAATGATGAAACAATGGTAAAAAAAGTGTTGGCATGTATTTTCAAGCATATTTATCTTATATTTGTCAAATGCATGTGAGCCATTTAGAGATCGGAGTGTATTCAAAACATCACTCTGTGAAATTTCAGAAAATGAAAATTGCTTTGAAGTGTCAGGATATTTAAATAACTTTAAACTATTAGCTTGTCCCGGTAATGATGTCCTTACTGAAGAAATAAAATATTCATTAAATTAGTTAGCAATTTTTTATGATCAGAAACAAGAAGTTCATTTACTGAGATTTGTGAATKGTTATTAAATGTTTTATTGTTACTTTCACCTGTCACTGACTTAATCRTTTCCCATAATATTTTTGGATTCTTACTGGTTGACTTATCTTTTAGATCAGGGGTCTTAAACATTTTTAGTCTAGAAACCCCAAACTGATGGAAAGACAGAGCAAGACCCCCCCCCCACCCCCACCCCCGTTGTTTATACAGTGTTTATTGACAGAACTTGCAGACAGTTTACTCCATTTTCCTGTCTGTGCATTATACTTTCTACAGTTGGCTCCTCATGTTTAATGTCCAGGCACCTTAAGTAGTTTTTTTTCTGCCTCAACAACTTGTTTATTTTGTTTATTAATGTTGTTATTTTTGTTCTGCATTTCTGGGTTCATCTTCACCAAACATAGTACATGTGGTATGAGGGAAATGGGAAAAGTACTTAAACACTTTTAGCTACAACTGAAACCATTTTCTTTTTGAAATTAGAAGTTTCAGCCCGTGCCAATGTGGGAATGAGGCTTGTACTGTAAATAAATATGTTTGAGGGGGTTTTTTGGGCATAAAATCCTACATGTTGTAAAAGTGCTGTTCTGATACAAGTCCAGTTTTAAAGTCCATGTAGAGTCAAATGTAACTAATGAATTCAGTCAGTTTGTTAATCTGGTTGTGACTCGTGTTCAGACATTAAATTTTATTCATCAGGACTGGGCTCGGGCTGTGTACAGGAGTGTGTCAAAGCTCCACTTGATGTTTGCAGATGAGGCCCAGTTTTTTTTCCAACACGATTTGCATTAATTGATGTCTGTCTGGATGGAAATCACAACTGAATATTTAAACAGTAACTGTACACACAGGGAAAAGTGGGCATGTGGACTGAAAAATAGAATGATTGGAAAAACTGAAGGTGGGATGTGTGTGTGTACTTGTTTTTATTACAGAGTGAGGACAATTAGCGCCATAGTTACTTTCAAAGTGAGGTCTTTGATGTAAAGTGAGGACTTCTTCAATGTTTTGGTTCAGATTAGAGTTAGGAGTAGTCTAGTAATGGTTAGTTTTAGGGAAAATGTTTGGGTTAGGCACAAATACAGTTAAAAAAATGAATGGACGTCAAAAAAGTGGCTCGCAAGGCAGTTTAAAAAGTACTCACAGTAGATCTCAGAGGAAACATGAAGACAGCACACTGGCTGGAGGGAAACCGCACAATGAACCAACAAAACAATGAGGACAGGACACAGAACGTGAAAGCGAACTAACGAGACAATGAGAAACACCTGAAGGAGATACAAAAGGAAGCAGGTGAGCGTGGGTGGGGCTGGAGGAGTGACAGACAGCAGGTCAGAGATACACAGAAACACTAAAGCCAAGGCATAATAAACACAGACCACGACAGTGGGAGAGATGGACCTAAAAATGCAGCCTGATGAATTGAGTAAAATTTAAAGCTTTATTAATTAAATAAACTAAAATATTCAAAGAACTGGCTGGAGGTACAAAGAAACCCAGTCGTAAAGCACAACATCAGACTGTGGAGGAGTGAGGACTGAGAGTCATTTGGACAGACCCCGGACTTAATGACAACAGATTGAAAATGCAGGGGTTGCAGCTAACGTTGGGCGTTTTTGTCTTGTAATTGCTGCCCACATAAGAAACACGTGGTTTTTAAATGTTTACAGCCATGTGGTTTGAAATTAAGTTTGCCTAACACAAAATCATGCAGTTATGTTTTAATAATTTATTGCCAAAATTTAATCAGATGAGTTTAAAACTACGGAAATTAAAAATAAAATGGTTTAAACCCATCTTTTCATTAGTATTATTTTTTGTCTGTCAAAGCAAAATCAACATGAGAGGGTGTCAGCATGGAAGACGAGCCTTGAACTCACAAACAAGAAAAAAGCAGTGTAAGTGAGCAACACTGTGAAGCTGCTATTGTTTTGAACTTATGAGATGTAAGCGAGCAGCAGGGCTCCGTTTTCTTGTTATCTGCAAGGCTACACAATCTGAAATTTGGCAGCTGAATCAGTAATGTACAAATCAAACGGAGCCAGGCGAAATCGTTTGTATTTAGCATGCCACGAAGAGTCTGTCTGTCAAATCCTGTTGACTTTGCCTTCTGTCAACTTTCTTCGATCTCTCTCTGTTTTTTTTTTTTTTTTTTACAGAAGCCTCTGGTGTTACACTGATCCTAGGCTTGTGTATGACTAATCTTGACTAAATGTCTACATAAAGTTGAGATATGTTATAGAGCTCAGAGAATAGAAGAAAAAACAACAGTCTCCATCCAGGCTAAGCTAATAGACAAATCAGAGTCTGACTTTTATCTTTTTCTTAAGCCTATAAGATCTTTTTCAAAAATGGCACTGCTGAGAAAACAGTACTAAACCGTTACACAGTTTTTGTACATCTATGATCATTTTTATCTCTCAAATGTGGCAAAAATATGTACAATTTGTAACTCAGAGTGATATTCATGACTAATGATCAAGATCACCTACTTTGATATTAATAAAATAAGTTTAGGTTTGTGTTTTTGTGTTATAAAATACATCTGTATGTTTTAGTTCAAAGATGAGTGGTGAAAACTGATCCAGAGCTGTTGAGAGTCACAAGAACAAAGAAAAAAAAATTTTTTTTCTACTTGTCTGATTAAAAAAAAAAAAAAAAAAAAAAACCTGAGTGGAAATCATGTTAACAACAGGGGAAAAAATAATTCACTAGAGTTACTGGTGGAAACGTTGAGTGAGAGGAAGCTGGAGACGTGGTGCAGAGAGGAGGAATAAGACAGCTGAGGAATTTTATGGAGAAAATTATTTGAGTTTTTTTTTTTTTTGCTGCTGTGGTGAGGAGAAAATGGAGACAGACTAACACTTAAATACTGAGCTTTACTCTCATACACACACACACACACACACACACACACACACACACACACACACACACACACACACACACACACACACTTTTTGCTAGTACTCCAGTCTGAGAGCTCAGAGCAAGGCCTGTGTTGCAGTAATCATGAGATAAAGTGTTTTAATCATGCAGCAGAATTGCTTCTCTCATCTTTTAATCTCTCTGATCTGCAGGATTGGAAACATTGGTCTTCCACTTTAATCTAAAACAAACTACCATCAACACTACACTGTTGTTATCATCATCGGTGGTTGTGTTATAAGTAAAATGGCCTTTAACACATTTGTGTTGGTCTGAGAATGGCAAGTTGAAAGTTTGATCTTTCAACATGTATTGTAAACAATACATGTTGCTACAAATATTAATGAGTGTATTATAATGCATTTATAGTGGTTTTTAATAGGACAAGCTTGGCTTTAACGTCTATACTATGTGAAGATTAACTGGTTCATGGATGTACATGTGCACAATGTGACTTGATTAGTAATCAGCAGAGGTTTATGTACACCAGTCATTAGAAGGAATGTCCTTTTAAAATTTTCTGATTTATTTAAAATTTGTTTTTTTTTCAAAGAGGAATTCAACAAAAAAAATTAACATAAAAGACCTAGGTTATCTATTTTAGTTCTTGTGGATGCTCTCTAATCTACATGAGGTCAAAATTATGCATACATGATCAAATATAAGCAAACACTTCCACTAATATTTAGTTAAATCCCCCTTAACAAGTTACACCTCAACCACTAACATTTTGTATTAACCACTAGCTTCAGGTATGCTTCTGGCTGAATATTTAACCACTCTTCTTCTCAGAATTGACATTTATTTATTTTTTGTTGTGAGTGGTCTCATTACAAGGACCCAGATTTTAAAAATAGTGTGCAAATTTTCTGGATGAACAAAGTCTAGACTTTGTGACATTATTACCAAACATTTAATGCTATCCTGATGTATCAGCGCAGAAAACAGTTTGGATGTATGTTTGGGATTATTGTACTGTTGAAACTTGTCAAAATTTTTGAAGTTTCATTATTTCATCCATTTTGTGCCATGCACCAGTACCTCAGCACAACAATACCACCACCATGCTTGACAGGTGTTACAGTGTCACTAGATTTAAAAGCTCCAACTTGATACTTCCTGTCATTGTGGTAAAACAAATTATGTTTTTTGCTGGCAAAGAAAAATTACCAGCTACAGTCAATCACAATCACTAACAATATGTTAATAGGCCTTGGCTTTGTCAAAGTAAAGGATATATTAGACTTTTCAGCACCACATATTTAAAAGATTTAAGTGAAAATGTTGATAGATTTGGTCCTGCATAAATCTGAGCCTGTGCAGAGTAGAGCAAATCCACAATAACTTGTCCACATAATTCCTGATTTTAAAGGTTATTGAGGTTGTACAATCATTTAACCTTGGAAAAAATGCTATAAAATAAATATTTCTTCTAAATTAATTTTACATTCATATCACTATCAACTTTATAGATGCAGTTTTGGAATTAAATCGTCATGTTTTAGATTTTTTATGTTTTTGTGCTGATAAAATAGGATTTATTTGATGAGATTAAGAAGTTAAAGCAAAGCAGATAATTTGAACCTACTTGTAAGCGAATTATTCTCCTGCAGACCTCTTCCTGTCGTGTTCAAGTACCATATTCTCTGTACGAGGGAAACTAAAATACTTTAGTTTAGCCTAGCTGACTACTGACCTGCAGGAGCTGCAGCACAGTTTGCTTCGCTCTGATCACTTAGATGACTTAGAAGAAAAACTTTTGAAGCAGAACATTTAGGTTGAAAACAGTGCGGCCTGAGAGTGATGTTCAAACATATGGTCGCCATTTAGATTAGCCACAAGGTGTTCTAACATCATTCAGTAATTATACTCCTTGTGCTTTTACCCCCAGTCAAACCCAATTTACGTATATGACTGCTTGTCGGCAGCCGTTGACTTTAAACTCTGCTCTGAAATGAACAGCTAAATAGATTCTGAGCTTTCATGCTTATGCAGATGTGCTGTGGAGCTTTTGGAGGTGCCATCAGCAGTGGCAGCAAGCAGCATGATGACATTTAGATACGCAGCAAAAGAATTAACAACATTCACGTAACTCAGGGCTTAAAGTTCATCACCAAAACACTGAGCCACGTGATTGTAGCAGCAGATGTGACTGGGATTATCTGAAAAAAAATATCTCTGCTCATTTTTGTCCTTTTTTTTCTCTCTTAATAACATCAAACTCAGGTTTTATTATTCCCTGACAACACTAAGGCCATTGCTTTATTGAATACATGCTAAGAGAAGAAGCTTGGCCTGATGATCACATGAACACACGTGCTGGATGAGTTCCTGGTTTGACACTATTGATCTTTGTGTAGAGGAGACACATTGGCAGTAATCACACGTGCACACACGGGTGGCTTATGTTTTAAAATGGAGGGAGCATAGTCAGGAAGATGCTAATCCAGTTACATATGGTCTTGAATTACATTAAAGACAAACTATATTTTGATTATATTGCCTCAGAAATAGTGTGACCATCTATGACCATCTGTGTCTGAATTTTAAAGATTAAATATCAAGTTTTATAGTAATAATTTTTACTTATTTAGCTCAGCTAAACATTTTTCAAAGCTTAAAACTATTCTTTAACATCAAAACTTTTAGTTTTATCAAGATTTTATCTGAGATGTATTTTATGTGACTGTCAAGATGACAGATGAAGTTAGCACATTTTTTATTTTATTTTATTTTGCATTTCCTTTGTTTTATTTTTAACCTGTGAAATCAGAACTCTTGAGCTGAAAATGAAGTCACTTTTTGGATTGTGTTGGTTCAATGTTTCATTATCTTTGGGTTTAGTTTGTTTCTCCTCACTCAGGGTCTTTTCCAATCAGTGGCTACACCCTCGCCCTACTCACTACTCACTCAGTTTGCACGTTCCTGCGGAGGGTTGGCCATATTAAGTCCCATCTGAAACCAATTMGGTACGAGGGCGAGTGGCTTATTAAGCCCTCCACAGCGAGTCAGCATCCAATGCAGACTTGAGCAGCAGGTGCAGCACCAAATAGTGGTCGATATGGAGCACAGGACGTATAAATATAAGTTCTGCATATGTTTTGCACACATATTTACTAAGTAAACACCTCACCAACAAATATAATTTCATAAAGACTATATAAATCATGTTTAATACAACTCAAACTTTATTAAAGACACAGGACTCTGATCCATATTTAAAAAAGAAGAAATTAAAAAAATTAAAAAATAAAGACAAAGTAAATAAATTATTTAAACAAAATGTTAAAAGTGCAATTATTTTGACACGTTATCAGTGTTTGTTACAAATACAATCATATCTGAAAACTTTCTATAATATGGGCCTAATTAAATACTTTTGAGGGTCTATTGACAAAAAGCATCTTCTAAACCAGTGTTTCCCAAAGTTGGTGTCGGGACCCAAAGTGGGGTCCCGAAACATCAAGGTGGGGT
>NW_013952586.1:951379-953184 GCF_001266775.1 Austrofundulus limnaeus | reverse complement strand
TGTGTGTGTGTGTGTGTGTGTGTGTGTGTGAGAGAGAGAGAGAGAGAGAGAGAGAAGGAGGAAGAGGGAGAACACTTGTAAGACTTTGAAGTTTGTGTTTGGGAGGTGGAGTGATGCCATAATTGATGCGGGGCTTTCAAATGAAGTCGGAGCAGAAGTTGCTCTTCGTTTCTCTGCTCTGCAGCTGCTGCTGTCTGATTACAGCAACTCTTGGTTTAAAAAAAAGAAAGGAAAAAAAACTGTCAGAGACCTCATTTTGCTCCTCAAAGATCACACAGTGTGAGTAGCTGCGCTGCTGTATCTAACTCTAGAAGAGAATGAGAATGTGTTTACAAATTACACTTGCACCGCTTCTTTTGATGTTTCTGTAAAGTCACAACACTTTCATACATGGAACAGAGAATTTAAAAGTCAAAAATGAGAGGGTAAAAAGAATAATTTCCATTTTTCGCCTCAATGTGCTGAATGTGGTGAAAGTGTTTGTCCACTTGGGGGCACTGTGACAGCAGCGGTGATTTGTTTGGCTTTGCAAAGCTGCAGCAGGTACACAGGGATTTAAAACAGGGTTGAAGGGAGCAATAAGGGATAATATGGTGGTGGTGGTGGTGGTGGGGGGGGGGGGGGGGGGGTATGGAAAAGCATTGTGAAAAAAGAAACGAAGGAAGGAAGAGGGACAGTGGGGAAAATTGTGAGGGAGGAAGTATAAAGAAGACCCCAGGGATGAGCGCGGTCCAGCACATGTTTAGGGTCTTTTTGTGTAGGTGATGATATGTGTGCTGAAGTTTTATTTATTTATTTATTTAGATGTGCACATTGCGCGCAGTGACGCGAGTGACAGTGCAGAGCTTTGTTGTGGTTGTAGCTATTGTTTAGTCAGAGCTGTCTTTGTGTTGACCTGTTGACTGCCTCGCTTTTGTTTTTTTTCATCTGAACAGAGTCTCTACTGTTAGAGATGCATCTCTGTTCAACTGTCCCACCTGTCTCCACCGAGATTATTAGAAGATTTATTGACCGTTGTTCTGATGATTAAATTTTAATTCTGCTTCGCATCGAGTAATTTGCTGATTTAGATGATTAATTAAAAGTCTATAGATAGGCTATAAAACCTTACATCTCCCTTCACAGTGTAATTTTAAACAAAGAGCATCTTTGGATGAGAGATTTGTTTTGGTCAAACTTTGGAAATGACATTGCGCCAAATGTGTTTACGTTAAAACAAGAGCTTTATTTGCCTTTGCTGACCTCCAGAAAGCCACTCCCCATGTAGTGCAAAAGGTGGGTGAAAAGTTCTTCTAGTGCGTTGTGACAAGAAGACGTGGAAGATTTGAAGCTTCAAACAAAATGATGTAATTATCTGCATGAAATTGTGACAAGAGAAATTTTTGGTAGTTTGGATGGAGTGTGTGAAGGCCTTCTGAAGCTTGTCAATCACTCATTACAAATCAATTGTATCTAAGCAGGGAAACAGGTAAAACATGCAGTATGTTCCTTGTGGACCGCAGTTGGAAACAGTGCTGGCTCTAGCCATTTTGGTGCCCTAGGCGAGTTGAAGTGCAACCCCCCCACTAGTTAACTATGGTAAACTTAGATTTATTTGCTTTAAACACAAACATATTTCACACAACAAATTAAATTAATAAATAAAGTAAATATAATTAAATCAAATGACAAGGGTAAACAAAAGACCCTGTTCACAATTTGTGCAAAGATTTAGAAGGTCGTCTCTTTTTGTTAAAGTCTGATTTTACCTCATAAGGTCCTCGGCTGACAAACTCAGTCCTCACTGTGTCAGAATGGATGTCAGC
>NW_013952586.1:931235-949191 GCF_001266775.1 Austrofundulus limnaeus | reverse complement strand
AAGAAGGAGGCATGTTCCTCACAGAAGCCTCAGCAGCAGTCATGAAAGCTATTCAGAGTGCAGCAGCTCCTGATCAACCTGAGGATCCATTTACCACAACCACTTCCCCAGCTAGGGCAAGTAAGAGGAAGAGATGTCAGTTCTGCCCTCAAAAGAAGGACTGTAAAACGCATACTGTGTGCTGCAGGTGTAAGAAATATATCTGCAAAGGCTGTGCACTTGCATTCTGCCCTACATGTGCTAATTAGTTGAATGGGTTATGTTATTTTTTATATTTTTGTATTGTACATTCTCTTAAATTGTTCACTGGAGAAAAGTAAAAGAAAATTGATTCATTGAGATGAATAAAAATGCATTCGAAACTCCTTTTTGCACATTTTTTTTCCTTTCTTTAGCTATAGAAATTCAAGTGGAGAGGGAAAACTCAAGTATTCACACATTTTGTGGTGAATGACAATATACAAGATGAAATTTGGTGTTTAAAATTCAATTAAGCTGCTTATATTGGGGATTTAGTGGAGACGGATCATTTTGACCCGGAGGACAAAGGGTGTATACAGAAAATGAGGACAACAGGAGGGTTAAGATGGCTTATCTGTAGTGACCAACTTGAACTATGCTAACTCCAAAAGTTAGCCAGTTATATACTGTAGATGTACTTTAAATTGTTTTCTGAACACACACTGACGAAAGCAAGAACATAATCGCCTCCAGGACCGGGTGATCAGTTATCTGAGACGATGTCATAATTAAAAGTACAATAATTTATAGTGTAGAAGCATATGCTCTGAATAATTTAGACCTGGGTTCAAAACACTACCAATTAGTTGTGCTTTGCAATAATTTATTTATTTATTTGTCCGGTTTAATCTTCCTTTATTTTTGAACAAATGTTCCGGAAACCTTGTTTTGTTACATCTTGGAGTTATTTTTTATAACAAAAAAGAAAAATCAGTAAATTTGCTACTTAAAAAAACAATTGGAAAATCTTATAAGATGACAGGAGAAAAGAAGCACTCACTTCTACTGCTTATCAGTAATCTCAAAGTGTCAAGATGTCATAAACCTTTCTGCTTGTAGATAGGATGCCGTAACAACATCCCAGTTTCAGTTTTGTTTTGCTTACATGTGTGCTGTAACACATGTTTTGCTGCTAATTCACACTCAGAAACCTCTGAACAGAACCCAGAAAGCTTTGCTCTCCTGCACATCAACTATTTCAGTTTTGTGGATGTAAATTCTGTCCTCAAGATACACGATACGTCTGTTTCAGTGTGGCTGTCAGATATCGTTCTTTTTAGCATTCGATCTTGATAAACTATAGTATTTTTTTATTGTAATGTGTCTCATAAGGAAGTATGGTTATTGTCCTTTCTTTCCTCTAGAGTTTAGTTGTGAGGTGCTATCCAGGGTGTGAGATTGCAGGCACTCCAGGGTTAGTGCGTGCTCTGCTTCATTATCGAGAGGAAATTGTTTGTATAAATTGTATTCTGTTTTTTTTTTTGTGCATCTCAGGAAGATGGGGCACCATAGCAACAAATCAGAGCCTGTGTGGTTATTTCACACACAAACACAATCGCGCGCGCACACAGACACACACAGACAGACGCTGTCGTCATTACCACTTGTAGCAACTATTCAATCTGTTCAGCAGCAGATAGTCTCGGTGCGGTTTCCTGATTTGTTGAGCTGAGGAACCAATTAGACGACAGAACTCAAGAGACAAAGACGTCCGTCTGATCTATCTGCTTTTTCTTCACTTTCACTTACCGTTGCACAAATAAAAATTAAAATCCTTTGATTTCTTTCAAATGCACATGACAAACAAGCACGGTTGTGTAATGCTGCTGGACTCTTGTCACCCATGCCTCATTAGCTGTTGGGTGATTTTGTGCAATGAAGTAAAAAAAAAGGAACAAGAAAAGGATGTGTGACAGGGTGAAGGAGAAGGTTTGTTGGTTTGCTGCAGTGTTTCTTTTTTTTAACCTCACTGCTCCTGCATGATGTCTTCCATCTATATATTTTTTAGTTCCTTTCTGCTACTGCTGCAGTGTTCTTTTCTATAGTCCCTCTTTTGGGTTCCTGCTGTCTTCCTCTGCAAGACTCCAGAGTCTTTGTTTTCTGTCTCTCCATCTTTTAACATCGCTCTAACTTTTTCTACCTTCCTCAAGAATTCGTGCCACACTCACTTTCTTTTACTTGACCTGTGTGTGCTCTCTCTATGCTCTGCACATGTTCCTGTGTGAGCCCACTGCAGCATCTTTATAACTCTTCAGTATCAGGCTGACTGTGACTGACAGCGTTGCTCCACCTTGACTTCCTCTTCGTGAAGCTTATTTCCTTCCATCTCGTCGTTTCCCGCCTCATCTCCCTGTGTTCTGCATCCTTATCTTCCTTATCTTTCCTCTTTCCTTACGCTGCTTACTGTTTCACCTTTGACACGAGCAGCGAGCCCCAAGGAAGGAAATGGGTGTGTGAGTTTCTGCGCGCTGCAGCATTTGCTGAGAGGAACTACAGCACGAAAAATACTGTAAAAATGCACACAAGTACACATTTTAAACCAGAGCTCGTCAACTAAATTTGCTGAATTTTTATTTTTTGTTTAATTTGATTAGTCATCCTTCTGCTTATTATGACAGTCTGATTCATTTATTTTAATATCTGCAGCCATAGATGGAAGGCATTTGCCAATTTGTATATTTTTTGAAGGTGCTATTCCAATTTTTTTTGAGAAGTTGATTGTGGTTACACCTGTGGACCACTTTGCATGAGTTGTAAATGTTTAAAATTATAAAGTAATCTTGAGTTTAATTTATTTATAATTTAATTCATTGCCACACATCTGAAGTCGAAAGGTTTACATTCCTTGTTCAAGAAATGTGAACATGAATAACAAACCTTGTTGTTTATCTACTACGTAAGAGCATTGCAATCACCTAATAAACAAATATTTGACTCCTGATCTCATAATTACGAGTTCAGGATCTCATAATTATGAGATAAGATGTCATAATTGCGAGATCCTGATCTCCTGTGGATTTTGAACAGGTAACGGTCCTGGACGTGTGTGTGTAATGCCGAACTCACGAGTGCCTAGAACAAGCTGTATAATGTTAATTCACCAGAGTTAAACAAAGTTGTGACCCAGGGTTGAAACAGGAAGAAGTGTGTGCTCTTTGTGTACATACAGGACGGAATTTAAGCATTTCAGATGCATTAGCTACTTATAGCCATTGCATCCCGTACTGCAGGAAGAGAGCAACTTCCAGTATGTCAGAGTGGGCTTTTCACTTGAACAACCGCAGGGAAGATACCTGCGTAATGTCGACATACTATCATCCATACAGCATCATACCATTTCTGTTCGGATTGTGTTGAATCGGACTCTTATTTTGAAATATCCATTTGCTAAAACCGGAAGCACCACCACCAGCTAAATGACGGTGTAATATTTGTTCTGAAGCTGCCAAAGCTGAATTGAACAGAACACTAACCGATGTGCAGGTGGTTTGATTAATAAACCCTCATTAATAGATACAACACCATCCACATTAAGTAAACTCAATATTTCCCAATATTTCATACCTAAGAGAAAATAAAAGCATATAAAATGTGATAGTGCCGTCATTGTTTACTTTTCCTGTAATGTGAATCAGCTGACCCTCCTTAACCTATCTCGTAATTATGACATCTTATCTCATATCTCATGATTGGATCTGATCATATACTGATCATATACTGATACTGATCATATCTCATAATTATGATAATTATGAGATCTTTTCTCATAATTATGAGATCAGGAGTCCTAATTTTTTTATTTGGTGAATGCAATGCTCTTCCGTAATCTACAGTTTATGGTAAATAAAAATATCCATAAAATCTAAATTTACAAAAAAAAGATAAATAAATAAAAATTGCATACTTCTGTTTATATAAGTCTGTGCAAAAAACAGACAGGCCTTCATCTTTTTCCTTTTACCTGCTTCTCCTGTCCAGGTGACGGGGAGCTGCAACTATTGTCAGCAGTCAAGGTGCGAAAGCTGCGGTACACAGGTCACAAATCCATCGCTCACTCTGCAGGACAATTTAAAGTTACTAATTATCTTAACATGCGTGTTTTGGGTCTGACGAAGGAAATCAAAGTGTGCACAGGGCAAACATGCAAACGTCACACAGAAAATCAGGGGGCGAACCTGCGACATTCTCCCTGCGAGGCGACCGTTCTAACCACTGTTTTTTCTCTCCTGCACAGTTTGGCCTTCTTGTACTAAAATCATACAGTTTTATCTTGGGAGATGGGAGGTGGTGGGGGGGATCCTAATTAAAACTAAGCTGCACTAACAGCAGTTTGTAACCTCTGTGGTCTTTTTGTTGCGGTCGCAGAGATGATTCGCTTCGTCCACTCATAATGAATAAAGATGTTTCTGGTTGTGCAGGTGCAAAAACATCTGGTTTAAAATAATCTATGATGATGTGTGTTTGGACTGCAGTTGTAAAACTTCTCCATAAAAAACACAGATCACAAATAATGTTCTTCAGACCAGGTGGGCAGGAAGGAACAAAACTGCAGACCTGTGTCATTGTAACGCTGTTCTCTAATGGATTTCGAAGATGATTTGTCTAATATGTTGTTACAATAAACTCTCACTGTTGCCTTGTAAAATTAAACAAGACAAGCAGAAAGGTTGACAGTAAGATAATTAAAGGAATTAAAATAATCAAACTCTCACTGGGTTTACAGCTTTATTGTTTTAAAAATACATTCACTTAATGTAGGCATGCATAGCCTTGGAAGAGGTCACATTAGGAAAGCAGCAAAGTGGTGCACCATTCTTTTTATATAATAAACAATTAATGCATAAAATATGTATTTAAGAAGTAAATACCATCAGATTCAGCTCCATCATTAGCAGGAAGAGTCTGTATGGTCAGTTGTGTTAAAAAAGGCAAGGTTTGTCAGTTCTTCCCATGTGCATAATCAACCTTTCATGATTTAGAATCGGTGTAGAGTGATTTGCAAAGAGTGAATTAAAATTTCACTGTTTTGCACATTTTTTTAATCTAGATGAATTGGTGGTCATAAAAATAATCATTCTGTCACTCTGAAAAACATCAGACATAAAGTAATCCTTGTAAACTATTTTTAAAAACTCTGCTGGGCGTTGGATACGATTAAAACTGTTTGGATATCCACATAAGAATTTTCTTTAGCAGAAAAGCTCGGACAGAACTCGAGGACTTCATCAAAACTCCAGCTTTTCATTAAATAAATTGCTCTCATGAATGTGTGAGTTTACATCTTTGCAACGAAATCGTGATAAAAGCACAATTCTTACCAATACTTCCAAAAATGAATTCTTTAGTTCATGAGAGTTCTTCCTGTTTTTTGTGAGGTTAATTGGACAGATGCTCTCGGAATTCATACTTCCTTGTTACCAATAATGAGTTCTGCTAAGGAGTAAAAAGAAGTACAGGTGCTGGTCATAAAATTAGAATATCATGAAAAAGTAGATTTATTTCAGTAATTCCATTTAAAAAGTGAAACTTGTATATTATATTCATACATTACATACAAACTCATATATTTCAAATGTTTATTTCGTTTAATTTTGATGATTACAAATGACAACAAATGAAAATCTCAAATTCAGCAT
Source organism: Austrofundulus limnaeus (assembly GCF_001266775.1). Lineage (NCBI taxonomy): Eukaryota > Metazoa > Chordata > Actinopteri > Cyprinodontiformes > Rivulidae > Austrofundulus > Austrofundulus limnaeus. Next base: position 943,534 of record NW_013952586.1, on the reverse strand, counting down.
ATCAGAAAATTAGAATCTTGTGAAAAGGTTCAAAATGGATGGCACCTGGTACCACACTCTAATCAGCTAATTAACTCAAACCACCTGCAAAGGCTTTTAAATGGTCTTTCAGTCTAGTTCTATAGGCTACACAATCATGGGGAAGACTGCTGACTTGACAGTTGTCCAAAAGACGACCATCGACACCTTGCACAAGGAGGGCAAGACACAAAAGGTCATCGCTAAAGAGGCTGGCTGTTCACAGAGCTCTGTGTCCAAGCACATTAATAGAGAGGCGAAGGGAAGGAAAAGATGTGGTCGAAAAAAATGTACAAGCAAGAGAGATAACCGCACCCTGGAGAGGATTGTGAAACAAAACCCATTCAAAAATGTGGGGGAGATTCACAAAGAGTGGACTGCAGCTGGAGTGAGTGCTTCAAGAACCACCACACACAGACGTATGAAAGACATGGGTTTCTGCTGTCGCATTTCTTGTGTCAAGCCACTCTTGAACCACAGACAGCGTCAGAAGCGTCTTGCCTGGGCTACAGAGAAACAGGACTGGACTGCTGGTGAGTGGTCCAAAGTCATGTTCTCTGATGAAAGTAAATTTTGCATTTCCTTTGGAAATCAAGGTCCCAGAGTCTGGAGGAAAAGAAGAGAGGCACTTCATCCACGTTGCTTGAAGTCCAGTGTAAAGTTTCCACAGTCAGTGATGGTTTGGGGTGCCATGTCATCTGCTGGTGTTGGTCCATTGTGTTTTCTGAGGTCCAGGGTCAACGCAGCCACATACCAGGAAGTTTTAGAGCACTTCATGCTTCCTGCCGCTGACCAACTTTTTGGAGATGCAGATTTCATTTTCCAACAGGACTTGGCACCTGCACACAGTGCCAAAGCTACCAGTACCTGGTTGAAGGACCATGGTATCCCTGTTCTTAATTGGCCAGCAAACTCTTCTGACCTTAACCCCATAGAAAATCTATGGGGTATTGTGAAGAAGAAGATGCAATACACCAGACCCAACAATTCAGAAGAGCTAAAAGCCACTATTAGAGCAACCTGGGCTATCATAACACCTGAGCAGTGCCACAGACTGATCGACTCCATGCCACGCCGCATTGCTGYAGTAATACAGGCCAAAGGAGCCCCAACTACATACTGAGTGCTGTGCATGCTCATACTTTTCATGTTCATACTTTTCAGTTGGCCAATATTTCTATAAATCCTTTGTTTTTATTGGTCTTCAGTAATATTCTAATTTTCTGATATGCTGAATTTGAGATTTTCATTTGTTGTCATTTGTAATCATCAAAATTAAACGAAATAAACATTTGAAATATATGAGTTTGTATGTAATGTATGAATATAATATACAAGTTTCACTTTTTAAATGGAATTACTGAAATAAATCTACGTTTTCATGATATTCTAATTTTATGACCAGCACCTGTAATTTTTTTTGTGATTTGGAGGAATTTGATGTTCAAAAGGTTGATTGGATGCTTGATATGCCAAAGTCATGATCAAGCTCCTTCAGTGACATCAACAATCACTGAACATTAAAAGAGTCAGGGATCAAAAACTGGCACTGTCAACCTGAAACCTGACAGAATAAGATATTTCATGAGTTTTTGTGTTTCGGCCAGAAAGAGTGAGCTGGAGGCAGATTTGAGGGATTCTCACACAGTTGTGAAATCTAGAAACTACACAGTAAAAACGCCAGTGTTAATTTAACACCCACAGTGTTAATTTTAACACCAACAAAGTGTCTATATGTGTCCACACTCACTGGTGTTAAAATAACATTTGTGAAAGTGTTCAATTTTAACACTCATTTTTTTGTTAATTTAACACCAACCAGTGTTTAATATTCAATAATTATTGGTGTCACATTAACATAAAATAGTGTTAGTGTTAAAATACAGTGTTAACAGTAACACCGTCCAGTGTTAAATATTCAACAATACTGGGTGTCATATTGACATTTTGACAGTGTTAAAATAAAGTGTTAAAAGTATCATCAGTGTATTATTATTATTATTAACAAAGGAAATTGTAGTGTTATTAAGGTTTACAGACACCACACGATGTCAACACACCATGAAATTGAGAGTGTAAATTTTACACAGAGTCATTATCAAACTCTCATTAGTTAGTAGAAACTTATAATGGAGTCACCCTTCACACACCAGGACATTCCTCTCACTCATGGTGTTGATTTTTGGCCAATAACATAACTTAAAGTTGAACAACTTGATCAAACTGAACAAGAAAACTAACCAGAACAACTCATTTTTACTCTCATGAACTTCTTTAATAGTCATAAACATGCAAAAACATCATTTATGCAAAATTTCTCAGCAAGGAATGCTGGGTAAATACTGGTCTGTCTGACATGAGGTGGAAGAGGGTGGGGCTTTTCAGAAAACTTCTTTCAACACTGCATGGTGTCATATAACAACACTGTTAAGTGTTATATAAGACTTAACTGTGGGCGGAGCTTATTTAACACTGTCCAGTGTTGAGACAACACTGAGGAAATCAACACTGTGAATTAACACCAACACTGGGTGTGAGTGTTCACAGAAAGTGTTAAAATAACACTAGGGGGGTGTTAAATCAACACGCAAAAGTTTAACACTGAAATTTTAACACTCCTGTTTTTGCTGTGTACTAATAATCCAGTTAACAGCAGGTAAAAGAAGTATAACATTCTGAATGCATCTATATATCTGCATGCATATTTTTTCACAGAGCTAGGTTTATATTAGGAACATCGCCTGCTCAGATAAAATCACTAGAAAGCCTTTAATGGCAGTTGTTGTTTGCATTAAACAAAAAATGGTGGAAAGCTTCAAAAGATGCCTTGGTGGGCTTTTTTGGCTTGTGCACCTGCCTACATTTTTATTTTATTTTATTTTATTTTTTTGCAAACTTTGCATGCCACACACCAGACATTTACTGCAAAATGGAACAGCTGGAGGCAGGAAAGTGTGAGCAGGTCTCTACAGGCATTTCAAACCCATCAGTGAGGGTGTGAAAAGATTCTCACTTGGTACAGGATACAGTATGTGGATGGATGATCCTTAAGCAATACATTGTAGAAAAAAACCCTCTGTGATTGATCTGTAGCTTTACATCACTTTCTTTGTCCCGTATGCATTTTGAGCAACAGAGTATAAACCTTAATACTGTCTTGTTTTTCTAGTTTTCATAGACTTATTTCATGGAAGTTGTTTCAACTTCAGAGTTTAAATGTGGAAAATCATAAGTTTATAACGGCCTCTTTGCAGTGCAAGACTGGCCTGGGTTCACACCCGAGTTCAGCGTGTTTGCATTCACATTTATGGCCCACTTCCAGCCCGATTTCTAGAATCCATAAACCTGCAGTTCTACTTGGGCTGGCTTGGTTTGATCAGAAAATGAATCAGAATCAGAATCAGGTTTATTGGCCAAGGACGTTGACACACACAAGGAATTTGTTTCCGGGTGTTCGTGTCTCTCTAGTGTAAGAAATATACGTGTTCAAAGACTGAAGTCAATAGAAAACCACCACTGTTAAATAATATGATTTTTAGAAGGAATAAAACCATACAAAACCAGAATTCTGGAGTGGGGGTTTATTGTCACCGGAGCTGACAGGAAAACCACACACTTCCGGCAAACCAGGAAGTTGATCCATTTATACAGTCTTCAATGCCCGCGTTCGCCCCCTACTGACCTACGGCTGAATCACAGGTATTCATCCAAAATTCTCACCAACTGTTCTCATAACGGTTAAATATGTGATGTTATAGATATTTCGGACATGTAACTAATCTATATCAATCAACACATAATAGATTAAACATTATAAAAAGGAAAACCTAAAAATATAGTGTTGTGCTTTTAACTTCAGTACTAAACTCTAATAACTATAAATTTCTTCACTAGTATTAACACTATATAGATACTTTACATATAATTTACACATAGTACACAATATACAGAATCATACACAATATACTTCACTATACCAGAATATATTTGTGCGGTGTTCTTTACAGTGTTATTCACAAAAAAGCAATTTGACAGCAGTAAGCAGAGTGAACATTAAATATTAGTACGACAGCAGCAGTGTAGAGGTAGATAATTATGAATAAGGTGCAGTAATGCAGTAATGTATACTAAGAGTGATAGATACTTCTCTATAGTATACAGTAGATTTGACATCAGCTTCTGTTGCTCACTGATTGGTTCATTGACCAAGGTGTCACGTCGCACAAATGAGATTAATTTTCACACAAGTTCAACTATACAACAACTGTAGCCTGCTACCAAACAACAAGAAGCTAAAATTAGCAACCATTAGTTTATTCTCATCTTGGTTTCAATATGATGATTCCCACCCACATCAAGGCTGCTCTCTGCCCAATGCAAACAAAACCAGTACCAGGATGGAATAAGACCAGGCCTGGCTGTGGCCTTTCAATGCAAACTTGCCATTAATAAGAGCTGGATTTCATTTAGCATTTTCACAGAACAACAATCATTTGTCTTCATAATACACGTGTTCTGTCCCTTATCCTTCAAGTCAAAATATCTTCTGAGAAGTAGACCTATTGACGTACATTTAATACTTTTTACCTGTGGTGTATTTTATTTGCTGCCGTTCATGGTGGTGTACCATAATACAATTCCCTGTTTTTGCCTGTATCGCGAAATATTTTATAAACCACTGAACAAATTAATGAAACTTTCAAATTAGTCATGGACAGTGGTGGACAAAGTACTCAACTCTAGTACTTGAGTAAAAGTATTGATACTCATGGTCAAATCTACTCCACTACAAGTAAAAGTTACTCAGTCAAAAATCTACTCAAGTAAAAGTACTGAAGTACTTACTTTTGAAAATACTTAAGTATTCAGAAGTACATGCATTTTAAAGTACTTAAGTACAAAGTAAAAGTACAAATTACATTCTCTTTTTTACTTTTCTTTTTTTGTCACTTCAGTAGAAAACGAAACTAAATATTAGTTTATTTATTTTATTTATTTCTTCATCATCAGTGACTTTTTTTAAGTGAAGAGAAAATGGAGACAGAGAGAAAAACAGAGAGAAGTAATTAGAAAATAGAAAGATTGAAATAGTGATTAAAAGTATATTAAATTTACACCAACAAAACACAGGACCACACACCCAACATCTGTCCGCTCACCTGAAAAATAAATGGATAAATACATGGAGGGCATACATAAAAATATACACATACCCATACATATATAGAGATATACATACATACATGCCTACATTCATAAATATTGTCTGTATATACACACAGACATATATACACACTCAGTGACCTGTCAGAACCCCTGGATCAGAACACCTGTCTGTGAGCAGTTGTGAACATGTGTGTTTATACAAGATTTCTCCAGTGGAATATTTAATAGTGACTGTGGAGGACCGAGACCCAACCCCCAAGACACGAGGCAGACATAGGGAAGACCAGAGCCCAAGGGTCTGAGAGGGATCCCGAGCACAGAGCCCCAAGGGGCACCTGCACGGTGCTCTAAGCTAGCAGTTAGCACACAATGGTAGACTATTTTTCAATCATCTCTCACCGCATTAAACCACAACCACTCTAACTAAACTCAACTTCATTTAAAGCGTTTAAACTAGTGAGAAAAAAGTTTGCTGACTTACCTCAATGTGCTTTCTCAGGTTAGATGGTGAGTTATGGAATGCTGAAAGGTACTTTACCCGTGGTAAACAGAGAAGACATTTGAACTGATACGTATTATTTTTAAGTCCTAAAACCTCGAACATTGAACTGAGATGTGGCCATGGGTGTGCTGGTTTCTCTCCTTGCGTTTCCTCAATGGTTTCCATTGCATCTTCTTCTTTTGTCTGGTTCTGCTTGAAATGAAAGTAAAGTGATGGGAGCGTGCGCTCCGCTACCGAGAGTTAACGAGTGTGACGTAGGCTATAAGCTACGCATGTGATTGGTTACCTTTGTGACAAACATATCTTGTGGCCAATTGCATTTCATGAAAAGAAAAACCGGAACAACAGATTTTTTTTCTTATCTTTTTTTTTTTTTTACAGTGGATTATAATATGCTGATCTAAAAGGAACGAGTAACTACAAGCTTCCTAGAAATGTAGTGGAGTAAAAAGTACAATATTTGTCTTTGAAATGTAGTGGAGTAAAAGTAAAAAGTTCCCAAATAAATAACTACTCAAGTAAAGTACAGATACTCAAAAAATGTACTTAATTACAGTAATAAAGTAAAAGTACTTTGTTACTGTCCACCACTGGTCATGGATGTGCATCTACAACTGAGAATCTTTTGTAGATGGCTGCCACAACTACTTGACCATTTTGAACTTTGAACATTTAGTGTGGTAGTGCCTGAGAGTCATGTCCAACACTTGCTCAAAGCACCAACAGATAACAATACTTTAGTTTACAGTGTTATCAGGTAAAAGGCAGTCGGTTATATGCAAGAACTGCTAAGTTACATTTGGAAAAGGATGAAAGAAGACTGAGCAAGAACCTGTCCACTGTCCTCACCTAACTGAGCTAAAAATTTCAGAGATAAATGCTTCCCTCTCTGCTAATCATCACTTAAGTCATGCACGGCGGACCGGTACAGATCGGACCAACATTCTGCTGCCCACCGAGCTGTTGACTGAAATAAATGATGCGGGCCGCTCTGTCTCACTCTGTAATCTCCATGTTAATGTGACCAAGTCTGAACATTAGAGTCACCTGCAGCCTTTTAGTGATCAGAAGGGTGATCAAAAGTTGCTGATAGTGGTCATTGGGTTTGTAATGTTGCGTTACTTGTAGTAATATTACTCCAGAGCAAGAAAATAAGACAAAAATAACATTTTTTTGCTTCACATAAATAATGCTGCAGACGAAAAAACAAGTTATCTTTTTTAGCAGTCAAGTTTAGGTTTTGATGACATATTTCTATTTATATATTGAGAAATTGTTGGTGGAAAATATAATTGTTCTTGCAGTAAATGCAAAAACAGTGAAAATGTTTAGGAATTCAAATTAATTCCATCCTTTAAATGTCAAAACCCAGATAAAGATGGACTCTGTTTGGGATTATGTGCCTCTTGTCTGACTTTCATTTGCCAAGGAAGTTGTTCTGGTTGCCACAAATCCACTTAAAACCTCCCTCTTTTATCAGCGAGTGACAGCGACCGCCAAGTAGATCAAAGGATCAGTCTAAGAAACAATTACAGTGTCAGAGTCTGACTTCAGTTCAGGGTCAGAACATTTCTTACATAAAGGTCACTGATGTGATTACAGTCTGATCAAAGAACAAGAACCAAAACACGAGGCAGACCACAAGTCCAGCTTGTAGCTGAATGCCTGTGAAAACTGTCCAGTTCACTTTGGACTCATGCTAATACAGTTATCTGACAATTTTATCCTAAATTTACACACTCTGCAAACTGACTACATGTTTCAACAAACTGCTAAATCATTTTATTGCCCACAGTAAAGTATTTGCTTATCTGTGTGTGTCTTCATTTCTCTTTACAGTTAGCAAAATATCTCATTAACCAATGGACAAAGCTTAATGAAACTCTCAGGAGTCATTCTATGTAGGAGTGTCCCAATACCAGTTTTTTTCAAACCGTGCTTTAGTTTGGATACTCACCAATACCGAGCCCTGATAAAAGTACTTACTGAGTTAGAACCAAAACATTAACAATTAACAATGACTATAAAAACATGTTTCTTTTATTTAGAACAAGGTGGCTCTCCTTCCTTTTAGGCCTACAGCCCCTCTGACTGGATCAAATCAAATATACAGCAGGATATATACTGTTGGAACATTTTAAAAATAAATAAAAATAACAAATAAGATTTTCTTTCAACTTGCCTGCATGTCTTAAATGTAAAATGTAACACATTTGATGTGGTATCAATACTAGTATTGATATTGGTATCTGTTTCAGGTATTTAGACATTTTGTACGAGCATGTACTTAAAAAAATAATATACTGATCCCAGTTTTGGTATTTTGACACTGCTATGTACCGTATTTATTCAAGTATAATACGTAAAATTAAATCCATAAAATCATCCAAAAAGTTGGGGGGTAGTAATATACTCGGATAGATATTTTTACTTATGTATTTTAACTGAAATATCGGCTTCATTCACAAAATGCCTGAGTCCGGAAATGAGACCGCGTCGTAAAAAGCAGTTGAAACTAGCTTACCCTGACACTCCTCCGTGCTTCAGAGCGAGATAACAGATCCAGGCAGGCGACATGATGTGAAAAAAAAGTGGGGAGTAGTCATGCACCTTAGTAATGATAACGAACTAATGACATCAGCGTGTGACCGGGCCGCTCTTGGAACAACAACAAACACATGTTCGTCTGTGATGGCGGCCGTCTACCGGTGTTCTGAAAAAGTTTATATCCCTGAAAAAACATTTCCCCACCAGCTGGGGCGCTCGCGAGTAGGAAGTAATCTGCCTTTCCCCCACAAGATGACCCAAATCTCATGTGAAGTATCTGACTTTTGTGTTGGCGCATCCTGGTGGACTATGTTTAAAATGCCAGAATTCATATGATGCTCAAAATCATAGTTTGCTGATATATATTTGTTGTCAAAATACCGTTTAGTACATATGTTGTTAGAATAAAATGAACAGTCCAATGATCATTTTACTGATATGTATAAAGACTGCAAAGTCTGAAAAATCTTGAAGTCTGTATGAAAATGGAGGTAGTTTGAGGATTAATTTTTTTATGCTTTTTAAGCTCAAAAAAGTGGGGTCGTATTATACATGAGATCATAATATATACGAATAAAAACGGTACTTTAGAGCCAATCCATTTTAAAATGGTCACTTCAGCGCAACATTTGCTAATACAGAAATAACTAATTTTATTGAGCTGAAATTTGGTGCTGTTGCTGAAACAAGTTGAAAATAAGGAATGAAGTAAAGCAATTTGAACACAACTAAGTGGGCTTTTCTTACAGTACATGCTTTGATTTAGTGTCACAAATGCACAAGCTCACATGCCCAGAAACGAGTTATAATGAAGAAATCTCAAGACTTGCAGTAACGATCTTTCTTTCCTCCTTCCTTCTGCCTCTTCTCGGCGAGGAGATGGTGCATGTTGGTATGGAAACTGGCTTGTAAACCTTTCAGGTTGCCAACGTACTAACTCACATAGCAACCACCAAGCAGCCTCTCAACATGTCGCTCTGTTATTTCTGATGAATAGAAGTCTGAAAGGTTTATTATTTTTGGTGTGTGGCTATTCTGTGGGTCATCACACAATGCAACGCTGCTGCTGCTGCTGCAGTGCGATGCAGAAGGCAGCATCTTGACGCTGAAGTAGCAGAAACCCTGAGATACCTTATATTCATCAAATCTAGAGAATCACTCCCACACGTGTACCTTGACATTCCATAAGTACACTCAGAGGTGCTCGAATATGTGAATCATGTTAATTTGTTTGCTTGCAAAACCCTTGAATTTGCAGCCACCTAAGAACAAATGTCTTCAGAGCTTTAGACACTAGGACAAATCTCCACATTTTCCTACAATACATTATATGTAACATATATGTTTACTGTAGGAGCTTTATCTTCAGCTTTTTATGGAGTCACTGTAAAGCCAGGTTATCAAATGTTGAAACAGGTAGTCCATGGCGCCCAGTGTTTAAAGCATGTGAGATTTGCGTATGTCTTCGTGACTTTCCAATGTAAGGCGTGTCCCTGTCGCTTTCCTGCTGTTGTTTTACTGCTTGGGTTGTTTAAGGAAATTAATTATGAGTAACAATAAGGTGAGGTAACTTTTACTTGCTCACGCATGCAGACACAAATCTCTTCAAGTGCTTATTCATACTTCATGCATTGTGACGTTTTTAACTGAGCTGCTGTACACTTCATGTAGAACTGAAGGATTTTGGAGAGTAATCAAACCAGGTGTTTTTTTGTTTTTACAGATTTTTATTTTGAAATGTCTGTGCTTTCTATGAATTGACTGATTAAATAATTACACAATGCTCATGAATGAACTCTAAATCCAATGAATTGTACTTCCTTTGATTTGATCTATTTTAAGTAATGAATCTTAGTATTAGGAGTAAGTAACTGTTCCTTAAATGTTTAACGTGCAAATCAAAGGTGTGCAGTAGTAAAAAAAAAAAGAGAATTTACTTTGGTATTAGCAAAAATGGGAATTTGTGCAGCAATCTCTCTGGTTATTTACATGAATGTGCTGTACGGATCTGAAGATCAACTGATTTTTACTGATTAGACACACATGCATGATGCAGTTGCATTTGTGTGTGAATAACAAATTCTTAAAATTTGTTTATTTATTTATTTATTTATTTATTTATTTATTTATTTATTTATTTTTCTGCTCTCAAAGGAGTAAGACACATTTTCCCTCTCTCCTGCCCTGCCTTATCTTTCCCTGCTTTGCTGCTCAGAGCCTTCTCTACATTTTCATCCAAAACCGAAAATTATGGATTTATTTTTATGGATTTGGTTAGCTGGTCTCTTAATAAATTTTTGGAACAATTTTTTTTCCATGGGAGAACATGTCAAAGGTGGGACCTCTGTTCTGCTCTGTTCAACTAGCTGGATATATATTTGGATTCTGATCACTGGATTCTACAGATTGGCTTGGTGGTCTCCTAGTGTTCTACAAAACAACGTTGGTGGCTATTCAGGCCATTTCCTGGCTGCCTGACCAATATGAAGGATTGCTGTACTATCAGCATTCAGACTTTAGCCTTGAGCAAGCTGGGACTTGGTCTGCAAGTGGTTCTGCTAAGGGTTGGGGGCCAGCTGTGGTTCCTGGACTTTGCTGGCAAGATGGAATTGATCTTGGAGAAGCTGAGAGCTCGGCTCGGTGGAATTGTCCACACTATTTGTCCGATAGGACACACCGCCTTGAGATGTACCAGCGGACATTAAGGCAGATGAAAAATTGTTATTGTCTGCCTGATCCAAAACATTTTTCTGTTCCCAAACAACTGATTACAGATTCGTCTCCCCCTCCACGCGACCTTGAAGGCTGTGGATCTAATTTCTCCTGGTGTTTATGTCGACTTGAGGCTCCTCCCCCATCTCTCCCCCTTTCACTCCGTCTAATCGGATCCCCTGAATGTCAATCTGGAGCTGCACAGAATGAACATTTAACATCAGTATTCTGAACTTTGGCTGAACTATGGTTTTTCTTTCTTTTTTGGGGGGGAGGGGAGAGCTGGGTTCTTTGGACTCACTCTCTCTAAACTCACTTACTCCTCTGGCTAATAAATGTGCTCTTGCTTCGTAGAGGTTTTTTATTTTTTTAAACACCATAGTGTATCATATTTCATTGTTATAATGTGATGTTTAGTTTTTTTCCCTCACCCAACCTTCCTGTGGTTTTTTTGTTTTTCTTTTTAAAGATAATGCGACCCCTGCTGGTTACTGCTGCTGCATGACCTGATCACCTGTTCCCCCATGTTTTTGTCATGTGTGTCTTCTTGAATGGGTGGTCTTAAATGTAATTTCATTGTGCTCTGTACAATGACAATATAGGCATCAATCAATCAATCAATCAATCAATCAATCAATCAATCAATCAATCAATCAATCAATCAATCCTCTTCATTTTTTCCAGTGGGCAACTCTTCCTGGAGTGCTTCTTGTTGATTAGTTGTATTGTCTTCAGATAGTGAACTGCAAAAGCATCCATGTAAACAGCAATAAACACTCTGAAAACGTCCTTAGAGCATGTGTCTTAGTCAAGGTCTACAGGCCATATGTGGCCTGTCATGGCATTTCACATGGCTTCAAAGATGCATTAATATCTTTTAAAACTAGACACTGCAAAGTGGTAACATAATGACCCCCCCACGCACAAATGCACCAGAACTCAGAAGTCTTTATTCCTAATAAATGTCATGCTACTAGGTGCAACCCAAAATTGTAGTGGTTTGGGTGGGGGTCTTTTTTTGGGTGGGTGGGCCAGATGGATAGAGCTTCATCAGAGCTAAACAACAAAAGAAATCTGAAGCTTCTATGTTGAAGAGTTATAAACATTTTTGCATGTCCAGACACACCCACTTTGAAAGGAGTCCCCTCCTCAAATATGGGGTCTATCATAAAACCGTTGGCTGGAGCAGTGTAGGTCAGACATATCTACAGTCCTGACACATCTCATGTTGATTGGTGCAGCCGTTTTTGTGCTACAGTTGACCAAAAATCACTGAAAAAAAAAAAAACAGGACGAAAACAATATGTCTCCTGCTTACGCTTCGCGTGCGGGGGTCATAATAATTATTTTTTTT
>NW_013952586.1:926186-928643 GCF_001266775.1 Austrofundulus limnaeus | reverse complement strand
GGGGTGGTTGGACCTGATGGATAGCACCTCATCAGTGCCAAACAACAAAAGAAATCGGAAGCTCCTATGTTTAATAGTTTCTGAGCTATAACCATTTTTGGATGTCCAGATACCCCTTTTTCAGATAAATTGGGTGTCTGGGGTGTGGGGGGCACTGATTGGTGGACCTGATGGATAGAGCTTCATCAGAGCTAAACAACAAAAGAAATCTGAAGCGCTGAACAATTTCTGAGTTATAAGCATTTTTGCATGTCCAGACACACCCACTTTGAAAGGAGTCCCCTCCTCAAATATGGGGTGTATCATAAAACTGTTGGCTGGCGCAGTGTAGGTCAGACTCATCTACAGCCCTGCCAAATTTCATGTTGACCGGTGCAGCCATTTTTGTGCTTTTGTGTTTGACCAAAAATCACTGAAAAAAAAAAAAACAGTACGAAAACGATAAGACTCCCACTTAAGCTTTGCGTGCGGGGGTCATAATAAGCAGATGAACATTGACTACAACATCTCCCTTAATATATGTTACTCACCACAACAGTGAGTGAAACTCTCACACTTTTACTTTTAATAAAATGTACACTTAGTACTTTTCAATGGTCGTATTAAAACACTGTTTCTATGCAGGAAATACCACGTAGAGCTCAGTTATCGTTAGCGGTGCTCAGTCGATATGTGACATTTCCTGTTTTTAGTCAAAGTTAAACACGAAATGTTGAAGTAAATTACACTGTAACGCTCATGTGGCTCTTGTTGAAAATGAGTTTGACGCCCCTGCCTTAAAGCAACATGAATCAACTTTAGGGGAACAAAAAACATAGCAAACATTCTGCTAAGTTGAAGGATGTAGTGACTTCAAAGGTGGGGAAAGGAGTAAGATAGAATAAGCCATTTTTCACCATAAATAATTTCTACCCTACAGGTGACAAAATCACTGAAAGTGTTTTATGCCAAGACAGGCAGACAAGAAACGCCATGAGTATAACAACACTGAGATGGACAGCAGTGTTTCTAAGGGATGAATGAATCACTGAATAATGCTCCTGATGTTCTTGATGGTGGCAGGTCTGAACTGTAGGAAAGACAGTTTAGTACCTGGACTCGTTATCTACCTTCACAAAGCATATTTTATGAAGAAATAAGAAACTTCATTATAGTTTTTTAGTTTATCCAGTTTCAAAACTAGGAAGTAATCATGCGCTACACGGTGACCCAGCAGTGTTGTTTTGTGGCAAGAAGGTTGCCAGTGACTTTCTATGTGGGGTTTGTTTGTTCTCCCTGGTAATGTGTGGGTTTTTCCTCTGGTTACTCCAGTCTCCTGCCGTTCATATGTTAAGTTAACTGATAATTCTAAATAGCTCCAGGTGTTCATGTACATGTTGTTTATCTCAACAGCTTTGTGACAGACAGGTGACCTGTTCAGGGTGCAAGATCAGGCACCAGCTCCTCACGACCCTGAACAATATCAAGCAGGTGTAGAAAAAACAAGGGTGAATTTAAACATTCCACTCTTTACAAACATAATAAAAAAACCACTTTTCTCTATTGTTCATGTCCTTCTATCAGTTTAGAAATATTCTAACAGGCCATTTCTAGATAAAACTGTTTTTAACTGCTGCTTGAGTACCTAGGCCCAAATTTCATATACTGTAGGGTCAGAAAATGACTCCATACTTTTTCTTCAAACTCAACCAACGTAAAAACTCCCACAAAAACTAAAACAGCAGCGGTCCAGAGCTGTAAGTAAGAAAGCCTCTGATCTTCTATTCTGTGTTGTTAACATTTAACCTGCTCTCAGTCCCAATAAAACAAAAACCTGATTCCAACGTTATTTTTTCATACAAAGCCCACCTGCAACTCCCCCTGTGAAATAACAAAACAAAAGCTTTCTTTGCAAAGGTTCATGTGGTGGTGCAATGCTGGCTAACACTTTTAACTTCTTTATAGCAAAATAAATAAATAAATACAATAAATGATAAAAATGTTAAACGTAAAACCCTTTTCGTCATCCTTCTGAAATCAGTGAATACAATCATAGTGGTGAGACCAAGTACATATTTCTAATAATCACATCTTTGTATTCACTCTGGTTGTTTCAGGGAGATACGATAAACAGGACAAAACAGCTTGTGTGGAGAAGGACGGAGACTTCTAATCAATGGAAACAACTGTAGGAGTGTGTGTGTGTGTGTGTGTGTGTGTGTGTGTGTGTGTGTGTGTGTGTGTGTGTGTGTGTGCGCGCGCGCGCGCTCGCTCGCGCGCATCAGGATACTGTTAAAACAGTTCCACCACTATGTAGATTAGCTCTATTCCCCAGAGTGCACCTTAACCAGCCTTCAATCACTTGACAGCTTCATAAGAGTTGGGTCAAACACACAGGGATTACATCTGCATCTCTGGGCAAGTGCATCATAAATCACTGTTTTATGATCATACATACATACATACATACATTACCCC
>NW_013952586.1:919962-926176 GCF_001266775.1 Austrofundulus limnaeus | reverse complement strand
TGTGTGTGTGTGTGTGTAAGTGTGTGTGCATGTGTGTGTGAAAGTGTGAAGGTGTAATTGAGTGAGTGAGAGTGATTACATGTCAGGGTTGTATGCGTGTTGATTGCATTTGCGAAACGTAACAACAGGCCTAGTTTTAATCATGAGTTTTAGATCAATAATCTTTTTCTGCTAAATGTGAGTGTGTGGCTGTGTGGGTCCGTCGTGATTGAAGAAATACAGTTTTCTGCTCAGAACGAAATCGTTTTAGCGGAGTCTCGCGGTGTGTGTTCATGTCACATGAGTGTGTGTGTTTTGCTGTTCGTCAGAGCTCTATCTGCAGCTAGTCAGCCCTTCACAGAATTTAGATTATGAACTGTGCGCAGTCCTGATTATCTCTCTGTGTGCCTTGCGGCTGTTAGCCAACACTGGTCAATACAGTCTGAGGTTCGGCTGCGCTGGAACAACCTTTTTCCATGTGTACAAAAAAAAAAAAAAAAAAAAAAAAGACAGCCACAGGGTTAACTGGGATATTACAGCGTTTCATAGCAGAGTGTGTTCACGTGACCAGGAATCAAGCAAGATTACTTTACATATAAATACTCACCACTGTAATGCACCATGAAAATGTGCTATTAGATGTTCAAGATTCTCATTCTACTTTATATTAGAGCTTGAATTTTTTTTGACGTTTTCACGATTTATCTCGGTTTTTAGATCATTTCAGCCTCTGGAGATCATTTCGCAGTGCTACAGTAGTTAAATATTTTCACACATACTTGTAATAGCTTGTTGTACCTTGCTTTTATTATAAAGCTCAGAACAGTAAATCACCCTCCGCAGAACATAAACCCAGGTCTGTATGTAAAGCAGTGCATCCGTGAGGCTCGGGGTTGTTCATCACATTGACGGACCATCATTAGTCAGTTCTCATCCAGCTGCTGAACGGCAACATTTTAATTGTTCTGTCTCCACCCGTCTCGGCTCGGAGAGTCAGCTGTCAGGGCCGCACAGGGTTTCCTTCTGCAGCTGTTTGCTGATAAATCTGCCACTAGATTAAATGCTTACTTCAGCGGCGATGAAGAGTTGGTGCGCAGGTTCTTATTCAGCTGGTTTTAGAGAGCATTTTAGTTTTTTCTGATGAAATAACTCTAGTCACAGTTAGTAAGACTGTTTTTAGATTAACATCTCATAAAACTTTAACTACCTATTTTTTTTACCATAAAAATTTGATTAAAATGTTTGCACATTACACACTTGAAAAAAAGGTCATGATCCCCTGTTATTAAAGTTACTCAATCATTACACGTTTTAATAAAACCTACAAAAGGTTATCCTGAACTATATCAAGTGGTGCTTTTTGAGAGAATTTACACTACTGAGGACACATAGTCTGTATGAGCACTCTGCTGAGTTCGACAAAAAACCAAGTGGAAGCTTGAGTCAAGTGATGTTATGGAAATATCAGACAGTAGAATTTCGGGGAAACTCAAGGTGAAAATATAAAAAGGAATCAACTGCTAAACACAAAAGAAAAGAGAACGAATGAATAAGACAAGGGTTAGGAAGAAATAACACAAATCAAGCAGAGCTGTTGAGCGCCAGAAAGATCGGAATTCAAACACATGCAGGTTGTGAAAAACTTCTTCTGGACCTGCAGTTTTACTGTTGCAACCTAACCTTTTAACGGCACACATTCCTTAACAAATCTGAATAAAACACAACTGACCAACACATAAAATTATCGGACATCACAATCCCAAATGGCTCTTCCATGATTGTTGTGATCGTTGATCTATTTTCAGTTACTTAAGCCGTTTTTATAGGTAAACAAGCATATGTGGTAGCTTGTCTTTGGTCCCAAATTTAGCTTATAAATTGATCATTTAGGAACTCATTGGCCAGCAATATTAGAACAAATATTGGGCAGATTTTAAAAAATATTTTAGGATGTTCTTATTGAACAGTCTTCATGACTTTACAGCAAGTTCAAACATTTATAATTTACTGTTATAATAACATAGTAAGGCATCACAATTCACAAGTGCAGAAACCTAAAAGATCTACAAAAACACATGCTCCTTTGTTTTGGTGAGACATTAGTAGACCAAGTTTTTGTTTTAAATGCAAAGTATTTTTAATGTTTGTCATGATTTTTTTCAGGTCCTGGATATGTTTAAGTGGATTACCAGACTTTGTAGCAAACCTTGTTTGATTTGAATAGATTGTGGAAAGAAAAAAAATTCTGGAGCTGTTAAAAGCTTCAAGCAAGAAAAGGGTTAATTGTGAGTTGACAAAGTATTACACAACATATACAATTCATGATCACAGTTATTTATTTTCCAAACATTTTTAGCTGGATTCATCTGACTTCTTGGCTGAAGGTACAGATGTTTGCCAGCTTCAGAGCTCCTACAAGTAGAATACTGTCACCAGTTTATGTTGCATCCCCAGGAGACGGTGAACATTACATAATTTTCACGGCTCCGTAAATTAAGACACCCAGCAAGGCAGCGTGAGAAGCGCCTTCTAATAAGTTGCACCATTATTGAATAAACATAATAACTCTAACAACATACTGCCAGATGTTTGGAAATTACTACATTCTAATGCGTGACCTTAATTAACCCCACATCTGAGCCTCAGCAAAGATAAGAGCATGAAGTGAACGATGCTGGAAAATTAGATTTTTAAACTTATGAGAGAGAAAGTAACTTAAACATTACACTAAATACAATGTTCTGCAAAGTGTTTTAATGTGAATTTAATATTAACTCATAACAGTGAGACTGAAGCTGTGTAAAATGAAATAAAACCCTTGTTAATGAATGGTTAAAGTCCAGCAACAAACAAAAATGCCAAGTCAGCAAAATACTAAAAATACATATATTTTTTATATTTAAAGCATCCACACTTATTTAAAGTTGGACAAAAAAAGAAATAAAAACAAACAAGCAAAAGTATTAAATAAAATTTAAAAAACTCCTAATTTTTTTATGCTAGTATCATGTTAATTTTTTTCCTCATTCTAAGGAATAAATAGGTTGTATTTGATAATTTGCGTGTTTAAACATTGTTTAAGTTTTTGGCTCGTGCTGCTGTTTTAGTACTGACATGTCTTCTAGTCTGTATTGAGACATGTTGAGTTGTTTCATAAGAGTCAACACAGACTCACAAAATTATAAAAGGTGCCATGGAAGGCAGGAGAAATTCTATTGTCGTGTGTTCATTTGTTGTCAGTTTGCAAAATATCTCATGACCCAGTGGCAGATTTCATTGGATTTCAGAAACTAATAATTGGACGTACATCTAATGATTAACTTGTCTCGTCAACCTGATTCAAGGTCTGATCCACCACAGCTGAACGACTTACAAATGACTAAAACTCAGTCAGTTTGATAGATAATAAGCTAAGATGTGGTGTGGTAGTAGCTGAGAGTTCTCGTCAGCTCTGAGAAACACAGATGAGTTATTTGTTTGAAACTTTAGCAGGCAAAGCAGCAAGAAACTTCCTTTAATCTGCTGTGTTCAGGAAATTGTTGGGCTGCAGCTCATATTTTATTACCGTATGTGGCTGGGAGAAATATTGAACTTATCAAATAAAACATTGAAGGCAGTCTTTTTACTGGAGAAAACTCGCTTTACATTATTTTTGTACAGGTAGTACCTCTGTGAATCAATGGTCAGTTAACCAGACTCAATAGGAAATGCAGAGGTTTTGTTTATGATCAGTCCATAAAGTCTCTGAGAGAAACAAACACTTTTTTTATATTGGACTGCTTCATCTGCCACAAAACAACCTAATACATCTCAAAGAAATGTGCTGTGTCCTTTGAGCGCTGTTCTAATTGTGTCACCTGCAATCACGTTGGTCCTATAAAAATGGTGAGTTTGGACAGGGCTGCTGTTTATTTATTTAATGTCGAGATTTATTTGTATAATTTCGTCAGGGTAAAGAGGCCACGTTGAGCTCACACTCAGACTGTCACATCATTAGTACGATGAAGACACATGATGTGACTGAAAGCTTCAGTTTAGCTTATAATAAACACAAACCGAGGGGTGTGGCCTTTCCGGGTTTAATCGTCTCAGAGTTTTATGCACAAGCGAGAGGAGAATGGAGCGTGAGATGAACGGGTGGAATCGGTGCGGCATTCACAGTGTTGCGTACTCTGCTCCGGTCCGTTGTGGTGAAAAAGGAGTTGAGGGTGAGAAGTCCAGTTGTCCAGGAGAGACTTGGAGCTGCTGCTCCTCCTCATTGAGAGGAACCGGTTGAGGTGGTTTGGACATCCAATAAGGCTGTCCTCTGGATGCTTCCCTATAGGGAGGTGCTTCAGGCATGTCCGACGGGGAGTGGACCCTCGTTAAGACTCGGGACATGCTGAGGACACTGTCTTTTGGTTGGCCTGGGAACACCTTGCAATCTTTTGGAACAAGTCTGGAGCCTCCCTGCCCAAGCTGTTGCCCCCGCAACCCGACTCTTCAACAAGAAGGTGATTAATGGATGGACGGATTAAGGGGCATTTTGTTTTATCAGCTGCAGAAAACATTGGTTCTCATTTCCTTCTACACTGACTTTAATTATATATTTATATTCAGTGGACAACTGTGCTCATCGTTAAAAGGTGACTCCTGACAGGTAATTGTATCCTCAGAACACTAACTGTCAATCTGACACAAAGTCAAAGCACATTTAAATTAAACCCTAACCTTTTCTCTTTGGAGATTGGCATTAATAAATGCCACCTCTACGTGTCAAGAGATCTCTTTATAAGAAAATCTAAACATTATAATTTGAACAGTTTGAACAAACAAATTATAAAAATGGCAGTGATTTTATTACACACCTCAAAGGTGCAAATCTCTTATCTATTTCCTCTTATTTATTGCTACGAGGTGAAGATGAAGCAATACGATTTTTGCCTGTGAGTTTCTCTGCTGTGTTAGCAAAATATCTCATAAACCGCTGGATGAATGTAATCGTTGGACGTACATCTACATTTCCTTATCTTCTGGAGTCAGTCCAATTCAAAATAGCTGCCACGGTTTATCCAAATTCAACACAAAAATAGCTGGTAGTAGTGTGGTAGTAGCCAATCATCAGCCTCAACACTTCATTCATGCATATCTTTTGCCTGTTTTAGTTTTCCTTTTCGGGTTCACAGGAGTTTGGGTTCTACCTCCTGAAGTTACTGTACGGGAGGCGGGGGGCACCTGGACAGGTCACAATAACAAAGCACTTGGAGACGAACAAGACCACCAAACAAACATGCTTTCACTCACATCTAGGTAGAAATTAGAGTTACCAGTGAACCTAACATGCATGTTTTTGATCTGTGGGAAGAAACGGCTGTACCTGGAAAAAAAATCCATGTGTGCACAAACAGAACACACAAAACCCCACCCTGAAAGGCCCCAGGCCAGGAGGCACTCCTGCAACCCTAAGTCTACATTCACTGTAACACTTTAAAGAACCTTTTTTAAAATTACAGCTGCAAAAAAAACTGTTTTAGGTGTAAATGGCGCGTACCATCAGCGTTCATCATCTGCTGCGCTGTCAGTGAGGAGGTGAAACGTGGGAGGGGCTTGGGGAGGTGGTAAGACCCAGAGGAGGAGCAGAGACAGTGAGGGAGAGAGACACACAGAGAGAGGGAGAGAGAGAGAGGTGGGAGGAGAGAGGAGGAGGGACTGAGTTCACTATCGACTTTATGTGCCGCTGCTCGTGGTGTCAGCGTGCCAGTGTGTGCCTCAGCCTGCTGGTGAGTGTGAGCGCGTTGCTGTGCAGCTGTCTCGTCCGTGTGCGTGTGTGTGAATGTGTGTGTGACGTCCGGCTCTCTCTCTGCGTACGACAGGTGGAGATGACATGACTGCGCTTGAGAAAAAGAAAGCAAAGGACCTGTAAGGACTTTACACACGTCAACGCACACACACCTTTAAATTCCTGCACTTCTGGGATCAGATTAATAATTGAATATCTATGTGTGTCTGCATGTGTCTGTGTGAAAACCTGTATCAAAGTTTCAACAGCCCAGCTGATAACACAAAGACACAGACAGAAACAGGTCCTGATTATCAGTTTTGGTTGTTTGCAGACGTGGTCAGCAAGTGTTTTTGCGTCCTGAGGAGAGTTCAGCTCCGGCTCTGAGTGCCAGACAGTCCACCACGTTGTCCGAACAACTCCAGGTAGGATCATCTCTCTCTCTCTCTCTCTCTCTCTCTCTCTCTCTCTCTCTCT
>NW_013952586.1:912874-919523 GCF_001266775.1 Austrofundulus limnaeus | reverse complement strand
GTGTGTGTGTGTGTGTGTGTGTGTGTGTGTGTGTGTGTGTGTGTAAAAGAGTGAGAGAAAAAGCTCAAACAATAGATAGAAAGATAAAACATAAAGCTGCAATAAACATAAAAGGCAGGAAATTAAAGCCGGTGACTTTAATTCAGGTCTTTGTGTGTGTTTCTGGGGACTCATTTTGAGGGATGTTCTTGCTGTCCTCAGATCAGCAAAGTGCGTTTTGTTTAGTCCCTGTTTTTTAAATTCCCTTTAACATCTTGTCTTTGCCAATATTTGCGCATTGCTGCTCCTTCTTGTGTGTTTCTATGAGTTATGACAAGCCGATTACAGGGAGGTGAAATTGCTGCTTTCTTGTATCTTTAAATATAACATCAAGCAACACAAGTGTGCGTGCACGTGTGTGTGTGTGTGCACGTTGTGAGCTTCTGCTTCATATTGCAGAGGGATTTTAATGTTGGCAGGGAAATTGGAAGGAAAAAAAATGTTTGATTGGCTGCCAGTGTCGACATGTTGTGCTCAGATCCAATTACCTAGAGATGTATTGCTCTCAGTGATTCAGGCACATGTACACACACACACACACCCTGCCCCACCCCCTCATACACACTCGTAGCGTGCCATTCTAATAAGATGGAGATGTTCTGTAGTGGCTTTGTGCTTCTAAAAAAATGCTCATTATGTTTCTGCACCTGAGCGTGTGTTTTGCGTCAAAGAGCCTTTAGAAGTGCATCATTTGCCTGTGGTTTGAATTGTAAAGTATGCAATATGTGTGTGTGTGTGTGTGTGTGTGTGTGTGTGTGTGTGTGTGTGTGTGTGTGTGTGTGTGTGTGTGTGTGTGTGTGTTGCTCATGCAAGTATATGTTTGTGTGGAGCACTTCAGCGCATTTGTCAACACTGCTCCATCTTTCAAGCTGGAAACCTGCTCTTGTATAGTGATTTTTTCTTTATTTCATGGGTGTAAATTGTAATTTGTTTCATTCAGCTGTGTTTGTGTGTGTGTCCCTTTGTGTTCCTGCGTGTCGCAGCCCACATGCAGTCCCTCCGTCCGGACTAGGCTGACGTATTCCAGGTTGCATTTTGCTGAAAGTCTCGTCTAGCTGCATTCTTCTCTCACGCCCGCCTGTTTGTGTGAATGGTTGAATGCTGGAGGCCCATCGCTGAAGCGTCACCGAACCGTAACTTGTTCTTGTGACTTGGCTGCTGGCGAGCGGCGCAGCTCTGCCACCAAGCCGCTACCTGGGGTGGGAGAAATGGCATTTGCTTTGTTTTCAAATGAGTGTGTCAAGGACAAGAATGTTATCAGTCAGTTTTAATCTGTAGGGTTTTAGCATTGTGCCTTGTGGGATGAAAAACAAGAGATTGGGAGTTAAAGGAGACACATCATGCTTTTAAAATCCTTCTTTTTCACAATTAAATCCCTCAGTTAGGGTCTATTTAAAGTGGAACTGCAATGCTTTGGTCTAAATTCCTCCTTATTGTAGCTCCACAAGCCCCTCTTTCACCCCTTTTTCTGAGGTGTGTCTCAGATCAACTCATTTTGATGCTGTGTCTTTAAATCCAAATAATGCTGTCCTCGTGTCACCCTCTTCAAACTTCCAGAGTTGTCCATTCTAGTTTAATAGAGGGGTTTACGACAATATAACAGAAACCTTTTATTGTATAAATATATATGAGATACTGTATATGAGAATGAAGACAACCAAATTGTAGTTCGTAAGTCCAGACCTTATTTGGCAGTTTCGTTGCAAAAACTGTGACATAATAGTTCAGAAAACATCATAAAGATTAGAGAAAACTGAACGGGTTGAAAACTGTGACCCAAACAGAATATAAAGTTATCTTTGCAGCACCAGGAGAGACTAAGTTCAACTTT
The DNA here is from genome assembly GCF_001266775.1 of Austrofundulus limnaeus. NCBI lineage: Eukaryota > Metazoa > Chordata > Actinopteri > Cyprinodontiformes > Rivulidae > Austrofundulus > Austrofundulus limnaeus. Next base: position 917,653 of record NW_013952586.1, on the reverse strand, counting down.
TCTGCACTCCTAGAGACTCCCAGTATGCAACAAAATGTATTTAACATCTAAAAATGTGGGTTTTGCATGATATGTCCCCTTAAATGTCACAATAAGGTTGTCACTGTGCAATTAAAAGACTGGTAACAAAGCTGAAATATCTTAAAGCAGGTTTTCTTTGATCAGTAATGAAATCAATTTTTTTTGCACAACTGTGGACTACTGGTATTCCTGACAATGATCCTGTAAGTTTGACACATTTTTCTTTCAAAAGTTTCTCCAATGCTTCTTGGCAGAAACATTGAAGTTAAACCAGAGAGGAACAAGAGTGTCACTGCACAGTCGCGCTGCCTATTCCAGCTGTCAGGATTCGAAGGAAGAAACTGGAGTACCTGCAGAAAACACACATGTGTGCACAGGAGAAAAAAATATATATATGACACGTGAACAGCCAAGAGTCGAATCAGAGCAAACACTAATAATTAAACTCTGTTAAATCTGGTTTGTCTGAAGGTTTTAGACTGAGAAAATGAGAAAGTTTTATGTCAAGTTCATTTTATTATGATCTAATTTGACTCAATTTAAATCAGTCTGTGTCCAGTTTTATTCAGTGTAATTAAGTTCTGTATATTTTAAGCCAGTTTGTAAAAGAAAACCTTGTTTTGATCTGATTTGATCGTTCTGCTCATTTTGATTTAAAAAAAACCCTCAAATTAATGCTGCCACCAGGCAAGGTTAATGTCTCTTTTTACTGACAAGATTTGGAAAAACTATGGTTGAATATTACACCCACATGAACTCCCATGCACCCTCAGCAGGGTCCTGGAGGGTGCATGGGAGTTCGCCCAACTGGTCTACATGTGTTTTGTGGACTTGGAGAAGGCGTTCGACCGTGTCCCAAGGGGTCCTTGTGGGGGGTTCTCTGGGAGTATGGGGTACCGGGCCACTTGATATGGGCTGTCAGGTCCTTGTACGACCGGTGTCAGAGTCTGGTTCGCATTGCCGGCATTAAGTCGGGTTCGTTTCCGGTGAGAGTTGGACTCCGCCAAGGCTGCCCTTTGTCACCGATTCTGTTCATTACTTTCATGGACAGAATTTCTAGGCGCAGCCGAGGTGTTGAGGGGATCCGTTTTGGTGGTCTYAGGATCGCATCTCTGCTTTTTGCGGATGATGTGGTCCTGTTGGCTTCATCGGAACGAGATCTGCAGCTCTCGCTGGAGCGGTTCACGGCCGAGTGTGAAGCGGCCGGGATGAGACTCAGTGCCTCCAAATCCGAGGCCATGGTCTTGAGCTGGAAAAGGGCAGAGTGCCTTCTCCGGGTCGGGGGGGTCGTCCTGCCTCAAGTGGAGGAGTTTAAGTATCTGGGGATCTTGTTCACGAATGGGGGAAGAAGGAAGCGGGAGATCGACAGGCAGATTGGTGCAGCGTCTGCTGTAAAGTGGGCGCTGTACCGGTCCGTCGTGGTGAAGAGAGAGCTGAGTCAGAAAGCGAAGCTCTCGATTTACCGGTTGATCTACGTTCCTAGCCTCATCTATGGTCATGAGCTTTGGGTCATGACCGAAAGAACGAGGTCCCAGATACAAGCGGCCGAAATGGGTTTCCTCCGCAGGGTGGCTGGGCTCTCCCTTAGAGATAGGGTGAGAAGCTCGGTCATCCGGGAGGGACTCAGAGTAGAGCCGCTGCTCCTCCACGTCGAGAGGAGCCAGTTGAGGTGGCTCGGGCATCTGGTAAGGATGCCTCCTGGACGCCTCCCTGGTGAGGTACTCCGGGCACGTCCCACGGGAGGAGGCCCCGAGGAAGACCCAGGACACGCTGGAGGGACTATGTCTCTCGGCTGGCCTGGGAACGCCTTGGAGTTCCCCCGGAGGAGCTGGAAGAAGTGGCTGGGGAGAGGGAGGTCTGGGCCTCCCTTCTGAAGCTGCTGCCCCCGCGACCCGACCCCGGATAGGCGGAAGAAAATGGATGGATGGATGGATGGATGGTTGAATATTAGTGGTCTTGTGCCATTTTCACACATGGAGACTGTTTTTGTGTTTTTGGTTTGAGTGGTCCAAACTTTAGCAGCAGAGGACTGAGTGACAAAGTTGTTCTCTTAGTGAAAGAGGAACGTCTGCTGTAGGTTAGAGAACAGGACGTTACGCAGGTTACAGGCATCTTCTGCATTGATGTACATACAATACTTCCTATATTTGAATGTTTTTGTAAATAAAGGTAACATGACATATTAGCATAAAAAAAGGATTATATGCACTTATAGATTCACGGACCACCTCAATAATATGTTTTAATGGTCTGAATGCCAGGTTTGTTTAAATTTTTTTTTTTCAAAATCATGAAAGATTGAAGTGAAAATGTTAAAAGGCTTAAAATCTTTGATAATGTGGGTGGTGAAGAGTTAATCCAGTTATAGTACTTGATACACAAAATTCTAAAAACTGATGAATCATTAAATAAAGCAGGTTTTATATCAATATGAAGTTGTAAAATAAAGTCAAGATGTTTGCGTAAAGTAAGGAGATTAATGTATTTTTATTCCTTCACACGGCTAAAATTTCTAATAAATTACTTTTTTCATCACTGTTCTGCAAAGACGTCACATTTGGTTCTTACTTAGCCATTGTGTACAAATAACAAGCAAAGCAAAAATAAAGACGTGCTGAAAAATCCAAGGGAAAAGCCACAAGCACAACGTTTGCACAATGCGTGTGTTTAAGCTTGTGTGTGTTCAGGCGGTGTTGTTTATGTGTAAGGAGGAACTCGTCCTGCATACCTCGACCTTGGTGACGTAGAAGTGTTCCTGCTGAACAAACCAGGTTTACCAACTGAAGTTTGTCTAGTTTTTTTTTTTTTTTTTAGTTGTTATTGTTTTCAGAGAGGCTTCCTGCTCCTTCCTCACTGCCTGAGAGGGCTGAAGGTAGAGTTTTCTTACAGGAGCAGAAACACAACTGTTGCATTAGCTGCGACCAGCATGCCTCAGCCTGCCCACATCAGCGTGTTTCTGAGTAATTACTTCACCAATCAGTCTGCAAATAGGCTGCTTGTGTCGTTACAGTTTTACTGTGAGTGAGAAATAAATTTAACAGGTTCACTTTGATGGATTTATTTATTTTTTGTTCTTTCTGATTCAATAAACGCGAGATGGACAGAGACTGCTCTGTCTATTTCCATCACTTTATTTTAAGCTTGATGGCACAAATAGGTTTGGTGCAGTCATTGGAATATATAAATAGTTGCTGTTGTACAGTTGCACTTGACCAGAAAAGATTTGTTAATACAAGCATGAGTTCATTAAAGCAGCAGTTTTATGAAGGATGTGCACAAGTAACAGTTTTGAGTTTCATACCAGGTGTGGCTTATTCAGGGTTTGTGTATGTTTAGTTTTTTTCACTTGCTGAACAGGGTCATGGTCTTGCAACCCTGAAGCTGCAGGTTCATGCGAGCTCACTGCAAACTAGATCAGCTAAAATCACAACAACAGGGAGGACGAGGGATAACTTTTGCCCTTTTCACCAATGCTACACCTTGTAAGAGATTACAGTTTGATAACTACACAACAGAACATCTCTACAAACAACCAGGCCATCCCTTTAAATAATCTCCAGTCACGGAGGACTGATGACGGTAGTGTGCTACTCTACCTTATTGTGTGTGAATCAGTGCAGGTGCTTAAAGCTAATGGATTCTGACTCACTTTGCGCCATCAAATAAAATCTTAAAACCTGCAGGAGCTGCGTTTTCCGTCATGATTCAGACTCATTTCCGTGACAATTTAGTACGAAAACAGAGCTTAAATGAAGATGACGACATGGTGGAGCGTGTCACTTCCTTGCTAAAATAACTTGACTCTGTGTGCTAAATTACACCTTAGTAATGACTGGGGGCGGGGGGCTGTTAATGGTGAGATTTTGAACAGACTTACAAGGAGATGTAAGGATAACTTTACATGTCTCCACTTTTTTCGTGCGAAGTATTCTAGTCCAACAGAAATCAGTCTGTAAATATGTCCCAACCCCACCCTCCCACTCACTTTTTATTGCACTGGCCGCTGGTTTGTTGACTGAAACTCCAGGATCCATAATGTCCCACAATTTTCTGTGCCCCTCTTCAGGCACTGGATGATTGCAGTTAAGATGTGACATGCGTGAGGCAAGAAGCTGCAGCAGTAGAAGGCCTGCAGCGAGATGGCGGCTTGAAGTGACCACCCGTTTGTCGATGGGGGGAAAAAGGCTTGGCTGCTCTTTAGCTGATTGAGAGCACAGTGCGAGTCGATCCTGTCTGCGGCTCGGTTTCATTTCCTCGAATTGATCCAAGTTCTTATTTTTACAATGTTACCTGGTTCTATATTATGATCCCAGATAAACTTTATATTACGATAATTTTAGAATCACCATTGCTTGGCATTAAAAGCTTTGAAGTCTGTGTTTAAGTCTATTAAGTTCAGAGCTTATAGTATTTCTTGAAGGAAAGCATATTGTTTATGAGTTTGCCTGTCCGAGTTTTTGACAAAGCTTTTGCGTGATGTTTGTGCTCATAATATTTATTGGGGATGACTCTCAGCTACTGACACATCAGATTTCAGCTCAGTATTAGTAAAACTGACTGAGTTATTGCCAAGCTGATGAGCTGTGGCAGCCATTTTGAATCAGACTGACTCCAAAAATTAATGAGTAGAAGAATGTCCAGTAATTACAATCTGAGAGTTTAATTAAAATGCATCCACTAATTCAGTATATATTGGTAAGAAACCAATGTATACACACACACACACACACACACACACACACACACACACACACACAC
>NW_013952586.1:900002-912529 GCF_001266775.1 Austrofundulus limnaeus | reverse complement strand
GAGTATCATCAGAGTATAAGGAAACTTTATGTTCAGTACCACACCGATTAATACCTTTAATCTTAGGGTTGTTCCGTAAAGCCACTGCGAGTGGTTCAGTCGTGATTGCAAATAAGAGTGACGAGAGTGGGCACCCCTGCCTCGTACCACGTTCCAATTCAAAATAGCTGGATAGATTACTGTTAATGCATACTGCTGCCATTGGCAAGGTATATACTGTATCAACTTCACCCATGAAACAAATTTAGGGCCGAAGTTAAACATCTCCAAGGTCTTAAAAAGATAGTTCCACTCCACCCGGTCAAACGCTTTCTCGGCGTCCAGCGAGATTAAAATTTCATTGCAGTTGTGACTGGGCGGAGCAGAAGTATACAGCACATTAAACAACTGCCTGATATTAAAAAAGGATTGACGATTTTTAATAAAACCGGTCTGGTCAGGTGCAACAATTGTGGGGATAATCTGTTCGACTCGTTTTGCCAACATCTTTGTAAGAATTTTTACATCAGTATTTAAGAGCGATATTGGGCGATATGAACTGCAGCTCAAGGAGTCTTCATCCCTCTTTAAAAGTGAGGAAATTACCGCCTGATGCATAGACAGTGGCGATAATTGTGTAGCTAAGGATTTCTCAAAAACCAATAACAACAGGGGAGAAAGTAGATCCGAAAATTTCTTAAAGAATTCTGCCGGGAAATCATCTGGTCCTGGAGATTTTCCATTTTGCATGTTTTTAATTGCAGAGTTTATCTCAGCTAAAGAGAAATCTCTTTCCAACTTGTTAGATGTCAGAACTTTGTGAAGGGATTTTAATATCTTTAAAAAAATCATCCAATTCAGTAGGGTTAGGTCAGTCTTCGGAGGTATACAGAGACTGGTAAAATTTGCTAAAACACAGATTAATTCCTGCATTCTCACAACATCTTACACCATGCTTATCATTTATTGCTGAGATATCCTGTTTAGCTGAGCGCTGCCGTAGCTGCTGTGCAAGAAGGCGTCCAGCCCTCTCACCATGCTCATAGTAGCCATAACTACATTTGGATATTAAATATTCGGCCTGTTGGGTAGATAAGATGTGACCCCAAATCTTTTTTTTAACTAAATGCAATACAAAAATAGGTTTTAAATTAATTGTAAATATTAAATTTCTGCAATAAATAATGCAACAAAATAAACTAATTTAAAAGGTACAAAATAATATTTTGGTTCTTTTCCATTGATTTGATTTGATTTGATTTATTTATTTAACAGGAAAAGATTATTAAAAATCAAGCCTGACTCAGCATAATTGCTGTTTTACAGCAGTTTCCTGTTCTGCAGCACATAAAACACTCAGAAATACAGCATCACAATCACATCATTATACACCAAAGACACAAAGACAAACAAGCATACCAAATTTCAGGAAGGCAGCATTTGCAAAATAGGACGTCTAAATATGAGCACAACAAAAAGTGTCCAGCAGATGGCAGACAAGATTCTTCTTAAAGGGCTGTAGTTTTGAAATGGACTTTATGTTTTGAGGAATGTCATTCCATGCTTTAGTATAAACATAGAAGAAAGACCTCTGGCTGTAACAGTTTTTAAAAGTTGGTAATATCAGTTGTCCTTTTGTAACAGATCTAGCTGAATGACCACTTCCAGAATTTGATTTGGGCAGCAATGCACAGAGAGTTCCATAATTGGCACCTTGGAAGATCTGAAAATATAAATTAATAAACAATAATAATAATAAATTATAAAAATAATAAATTAACATACTGCATGCCACATCAGATTTCAGCTCCCTGAGCAAATTAAATAGCCTTGCTTTTTTATTTTTTTTGCCAGTCTGTGTATATTTATAGGTGAATCTATTTTTTTTACAATAAACAAGCCAAGATTTCCCCTGGATCAACTGACTTAATTACTTCTGCTCCACAAGCTGTTTTTAAAATAGATTTCTGCTTAACATATGTTCTTATAAACAGCGTACAGTATACACAGTGAATTTAAACAAGAAGACAACAAAAATGTATGTTTCAAGATCCAGTTTTTATTCAATGTAGTATGTCTATTTAAAGGTCTTCTATTCCCATCACTTTGATTTCTAAACAAAAAATAAAGTTTTTGCACATTCACAGATTTTAATAACATCAAGAGTGGTTTCCTGACAGCAACAGTCTGTGTCAATGACAAATGCTTGAAAAAATCTTAATCATAACAACAAAAGTGTAATTCTTTAGTTGTTCCACACCTCATGGCCTATCGGGCTCCTGTTTGATGATCTGTCCTGCTGTCTGTTGCAGCGCTCACTGTGGTTGAATGATGCAAATTCAAGCACAGTGGGAAGAATGTTTTACGTTGCGAGTGCACAGCAGTGCTGAATTATGCACTGAGAGGGTTCAAAGCCAGAGGAGCAAAAATCCACACAAGAACCGACCATGGCGTTTCGCCTGCCACGGCACTTTGCATCACGTATCCTGATGAATGACCATAAACACAAAGGCACCTTCACATCACAGCGATCCTGTGAGAGCGCCCCGTACGTACGTGCACGTATGTCAGGGTTTGCATTTTCTCCTCTGATAAATGGACTGCATTATTTAGTGCTGCTGAATTTTATCTCGAGTGGATCCCTGCAGGATATTGAACAAGCACTTCCTCTCACTTTCCTGCAGGGTTGTGAGTTTGTTTGCACGTTTATATCCACACTGCGGTTGTGTATTTGCTGTCCAAGCCCTCAGGTGACTCACATAGCTCCGAGGAATATAAGTAGGTATTTGAGGCCTCAGATTGCTAATAACCATGACACGTTCCTTATCAGGTGGCTGAGTGAGTGGAGTAAAAACTAATCTAAAAACACACACGATCTAACAAGTTCTGCAAAAGAAAAAATAAAACTACAAACAGCTGGTAACCACAGCTTGCTTAATGGCTTGCCTAAGATGATCTCATATGGATAGATGCATGGAAGTAAAATCGTGCACTAAAAGCAAGTTAACTTTAACTTTATCTCTCTTTTTTCCTGTTTGGAACAGCTTTAAAACTTTACTTCTATACCTAGCTGTGTTAGTTCATAAGAGACACATGTAAACACAAAAATATCTAGAACTTATACATTTTTACCAGTATTGCGCTCCAAGTAGATGTTGTGGGAGCCATACTGATTACTACCTGCATGGGATCTTTGTTTAGATCTTTAGTGTTAAAGTTGAATGTTTGGGGATATGCCATTCTTCACAGCATGCTTATTGGAGTGCTGGTTGTTTCCATTCCGCTACTTGTCTTAAAGTTATGGTTTCATTCATAATAAAGACATTTTTAATGTACATCACTTGTGTGCATGTCTTTAAATTAAAACCTTGGGGAAAGGCTGAGGGGTAATTACCTCTGACCTTCTTTTGCTACCACTAAAGTAAAAAAAACTAGTCTTACTTCTTACCTCTGCTTTTGAAATTGTGAAAGTAAAAATAATTGTTTTCAGGTGAAATGTTTAACAAACTCCACATAGCAGACAGGTGACAGAGTCAGAATCTCTTTATTTCGCCAAGTATGTTGCTCATACAAGGATCTGACTTGGTGAGAGCACATGTGGAAAACATGAAATAAGCATACAGAAGGTTAACAAGTACAACACTAGGAGCAGTTTAACATACACACAAGCTGAAGTGCAACACCTTTACACAACTGTAATTTGCAGGCAGTTTCTGAAGATATTGAAGATTACCGGAACTTGAACATCTATACAGCGGCGCAAATAAACATCTCTACAGATGAGATGCGTTAATTGGGTATACTGGTTTGTCATCCAGATGTGGATTAACATTGTACAACTGGCCTGACAGTGGTTTGGTATATGTGGTCCAGATCTGTCACTACATTGGCACATGCATGGACCACCTCTGGCAAACTACATCTGGGCCAACATTCTTTGTGTTATCTGGGTCAGGGATTAGTGCGGACTTGAAGACCAGTGCTGGGCCATGCTATGTTGGACTATGGTACACCCGTTTTTCAATGCAGTATTGTCAGTATATACAGTAAATAGTAAAGAAAGAAAAAGTAATTGATGGGTGTCTCTTCCTACAAAACTCAGTTTTACTCATTCTTTTTTTAAAACAAGGTTGTGGATAAACATCAAACTCAACATTACCAGTCTGCAAACACTTCTGTAGACCTGATTTATCAAAAGGGGTTCAAAACTCAATACAGATAAATAATTTATCTGTGCACTTTCTCCTTGTATTTGATATTCGATTAGATTTTGATCATTTTTTAGTCATAATAACAGTTGAGGTAATGATCGTTTGTCAGTGGGTCCAGTTGTTTTAATGAGACTATTTTGTTTTAACAAATAAGACTCTCTTATCAACATGCCACATAAGTCAAATGAAGAAAAACACAGTGTTAAAACTGAGGAACATATTGCAGCATTTGTTCAGATAAACCGCATACGGCTAAATTTGCAAAAGTCACGAAAATAAAAATATAATTAAAGACCATCTGCCACTCTTTTTGCATGGGTCACATTCATGGCTAGTTGTTTCCACAATCGCTGTTTATCCATTCAGTCAGTTTGCTTTAAAAACTTATCGATGGGCTGGAGATTTTTTTTATTTTATTTATTTTTATTTTGTTTTGGTTTTGTTCTCTGGGTGTACTCACTGTTCTGGATTCTGTTTAGTAGGTACTGGTTTCCCTAAGCTTCTCAGGAAAACATAACAGAAAATGAAATGAAGTAAATAACTATTCACTCCATCCCACTATATAAGCAGTACATGATAGAATAGGTCAAAAGGGGAAGAAAGCCCATAGGTGATGGAGGCTGTAGACCTTAAGGTGCAAAGTAAGCAAGAGTAATCCAGCGGATAAACGCACAAAGAGTTGAAAAAAAAAACAGCTTAAGACTGGGGGAAATTCGCATCACGCTGACCTAACAGGTTTGGCAGACAGAAGATGTACAACTGGGGTTTGACGATTGCTGTGGTGGTGAGTAGATTTGAGACTGGATTATAGGTTGATGATCAGTCAGGGAGCTGACAGGGGCAGAGCCTGCTCAGACACATTTCAAAACAAAAGCCTCTCACTTCCCTGTTCTCTACCTTATAATACCGTCTTCCTCTTCCTGCCTGTGACCCATAAAATTATACGTTTTTGATCTCAAAGGACGCCCCTTTTCCTAAAACACATCTTGAACAGAGGCTGTGGGAAGACCTCTAAGGGAGGATAAATGTGTCCAATTGAAAACATTATTTTTTATTGCAGTGATTTCCAAGATTCTACAAAACATGCTACAAAACATGCACACTGTAATTTTGTTGGCTGGTTGGGCTTTTTAAGCACGCCTTCTTGCATTTACATTTATTGCATTTTAGTTTGGAAGTGCTAAAATACAAAGAAGGGAGAAAAAATATGTAATTTTCTTGTACAAGCCACATCCCTTTACTTCTGTTTACAAACTTCTTCCTGGGACAACAATAAGAAAAGCGAAACTAAAAGAAGGATCCTGCCCGGCCGTAGGCACGTAATTATGCTTTAAGAAAAACAGAAGGAAAAAAACAACTGATGAGTCATCAGTGGCCTCACAAACACACAGATTTCAGAGGAGTTACTTGGATGTCCCGCCCATGAACTCTTTGATGAAACAGAATGACTAAGATGTTTCGTCAGACTAAGGGTACAGATGCATTCAACCATTATATACTTTCAGTGGTTTTAAGTATAAGTTTTGGTTTTGGTGATTCTTGTGACATCTTATTGTTTATTTTTAGACAGTGTTCAACATGGCAATGATTTTATTCAGCCATAATTGAAATCTCCAGGTGTTTGCTTACTGACAAGTTTTGACAATCCCATTCAGTCATTTATCCATCCTCAGTCAGGCCACAGATTCAGCCGGTCCAGGATTGTAATAAAGATCCCTCTCCCTATAGACTTGTAAGCTTATCCTGGGGAATCCCAATTTAAACCCAGGCCAGAAAGGTTATATGTTCTATGTTTTCTTCTGGGGTTTTCACCCAAATAGATGCATCCAAAACACTTCTAACCCGTAATTTACACTACATGTGTTCCGGCTCCGCTCCGCTCCGGTCCGACCTCCGCAGCAAATACGCACCCATTATAATCAATGAGAGTGTTTACACTGGCTCCGCACGGCGGCGGTGAGCAGACGGCGATCCGGCAAAATAAGATCCGATCCTATTTCTGCCACATGCCGGAGCTGCGCTGGAGTCAATTTTTAAAGATTGCGTCGCACCAACAGGAAGAGGAATGAGCAAAACATCCATAGTTTCAAAATAAGACACTTTTAGGCGGAATAATTTGTCAGAATAATGTTGAAATCCCAGCTATATTAATCAAAATATGGATATATTTCTACACAAATGCTGTCAGAATGTATCGTTCTGTTTGGGAAGCAGATGGAAACGTAGCATGAAGCTATGTGTACACACACGATACACGTGGATTTTATTTTGAAATCCGAAGTTTCAGAAAGACGACTGCGAGACAGTTTCAACATAGATATCAAAAGCCTATATATAGTTGTTTTCAGCTGTGTTTGGAGTTCGTCTTTCACAGAATTAATTATTTTTTGCTGTGACTTCCACATTTATCACTGATTTATCGCACTATCTCCTTCCTCCACACTCTTTTTCGGACCGGAGCGGAGGCTGTATGAATTGAGACACAAACGAACAGCTGCGACCTGCGCACCACAACGTAGCGGAGCAGAGATGTAGTGTAAATCCAGAGTAAGGGAAAGCAACCAGGAGACATCTTGATCAGAAGCCAAAACCACCTTGGTTTACTCTTTTTGATGCAGAGGAGCAGCGACTCGAGTCTTATCTTTCTCTTGATGACAAACCTCCTCAACCTATCTTTAAGGCTGACCCCAACAACCCCACTCCTTTTGAATTTATCAGCTAAAGTTTATTAATAATACAGACTTTGGTTTTGCTAAGAATTGCAATAAATTGTGGATGGAAACTGCATTGCAGGAATTGACAGAAAAATCAAAATGATCCTTTCTGTCATAAATACCCACAGTCAACTTAAGTGAGAGAGGCAGAGATGCAACAGGAAAGTGTTGTGAACTTTTTCATGACAAAAGGAGAAACAGAGGCGTCATCCTGCATGTTTTACTTGTTTCTCTGCTCCAAAACTCCTGATTCAGTGATTAAGTTACCTCCTCAAGTTCTGCAGAAGCCTGTCAATCACCCATTAATTTATTTCAGATGTGCTGGAAGAGAGAAACCTCTAAAACATGTAGGATAATGGCCCTCGAAGACCAGGACTGGACACCCCTGCTGTAGCTTTAAGATCTGTATTGAAATATTGTGGTGTTCACAAGGAAGTAAAGTGGGAGCTGATGATATAGAGCTGGTGTTAAAGCACTGTGGCACATACTGTATATAGCACATGTGCTTCTCACCTTCTCAGTGTCTTTTTTTTTCATCTTCTTTCTCCTTAAGATGCAGGAAAAACAACCTTAAGTCAAAGAAAAAAAGAAAAAAACAACAACTTGGAGGCTTTCTTTGCTGTTTTATAATCCGCTGCATAAATTCCATGTAAAACTTAGGGTGGGTGGCCTGCCCACGCTACTTTTAACGAAAGAATAGTTGCTTCAGTCTTCATTTGGCATCGCCTTCGGAGCTCGACGTCAGCAAGGCCAAGTTAGATAAGAATGCGAATGCAGAGGCAGGAGAGAGGCAGCATGAGTAATAGACAGAGACTGAAACACAGGAACTGCAACATATGGGGCAAACGGATGGAGAGAGAGGAGATAGATGGACGGACAGCTGAAGCCTTCATTTGCTTTTTACAATGTTTCTGTGAGTCTCAGTCTGTTCTCAGCTAGCAGCCACTTCCTATTGTGGTAATGGAGAATTACTGAATGAACGCTTGAATAGAGGAGAGAACAAAAGGCAGACGAGAGAGAAAAAGAGCCACAGAACTGTATGAAAGAACAGCAAAGAAGTAGGCGCCAGTGTGTGATTTCCCGTGAGAATGTAACTAAAAGATAAGGTCACGTCCCTATGACACCCGCTTTGTTGCCATCCACTTTTGTTTGTTTGTGTGGTTGTGTTGCCCTCTACTACGCACCCTTCTACCCTGACCTTCATGCATCTTTGACATCTTCAGTCAGATAAAAAAATTACAAGAACCAACATGAGTAGTAGTCTTCAGGAGGACCAGGCAGACATCTATGTCTACATGTAGGTGTGTTTTTATCACACTTTTCAGGTCCTGGGTGACTGGCTGACTTATTGATCCAGTTCACACTAATAATGGGAATGGGCCTATTCACTTCAAGCACACAGGCAGCTCTCGCACAGACACACACGGAGATGCACAACTTAATCTGAAACATTTTCCAAATGGACACACAGGTTGGACTCCACCAAGCCTGTGCACGTTTTACTCTAAAAGCTTTGCCTTTCAAGAGGGATACATGGAGAATGCAAGTGGCTTTTAGATATCCCTGTGGAGAAACTGACAGTTAACTGAAAAGGAAATGTGAGCTTTTATATCTCTTCAAACAGTCAATGTTTAAAAAAAAGAGTGGTGTTCTGCATGTCTAAACGCTGATGTCCATGTGCCATCTATCATCACCAATATTTTACTTATAGAAAGTTGATCCAAACATTTCACAATTAACCAATAAAGGCAGAACATTTTATATCCATCCATCAACTATACCCACTTCTTCCTGTTCTGAATTTTTCATGTGTGCAAGCCACATACTGAGCTCTGCTCCTCATCCCACAAATGCATGTTTCTTACAAATGTGGCACCATTTAAAAGGGTACCACAGTCAAATGTGTCAAATGCCAAAAGGTTGAAATAAACTAAGTAGAAGCTCACATGAATATATTTAAACCACAATGAATAACAAAATACTGACATTGAGCAATGAACATTAGTAACTCTAAAAAATGTCATAAATAATAGCATACAAACCTTAACAATACCCCGTATTTCTTATTTCACATGTGGAAAAGAGGTTCAAACAGCAGAAAAAGTGAATGTTGCCACATACATACATACATGTTACTGTGAAAAAAGCTCCAATTATAACAGTCAAAACTCAACTTAAATTTTTTTCTTAAAACTTTAGTGGTTGCATCCCCTCGTTTATGAGATGGCCACACATTAAAAGTGATATTTTAATGATAGCCTGAAGTTCTGTAATTAACAACATTAAAAGATTCTCAAACAAGTGTCATTAAAGAAATAAAAATCTGACACTTCATTTGCATCGAGCCCTTGAAGCAAACGTGGTTATTTACTGTAATTATTATATATTATCCCTTTAATTACAGTCATAATTATTGCCTGCATGAGCTCTTCATCACAGAATTTGGATGACAGCTGGAATCCTTACATGCCTGACTAATGCTTTGGTCTTATTTTGCTGGGAGGTACTTTCAAGTTGTTCTCATTCCTCTTGAAGAAAAAGAAATCCATTGAAGCAACTTGCCAGAATATTTTTATTGGGCAGAAAAGAATTAATAAAAACATTGGAAATTAATTGGGCACAAAAAACAACCAGCCAACCCCAGGGCAACAAAAGGTAAAATAATTAAATGTCTAGTTTTATTTGACTGAATGCATTTTGTCCACCAACTTTCATGCAAAATTTCAAACTGAGATCATTTTAAGTTGATAAATTATGTTTTAGTCAAACCTTGTAAAGTATTATGTGACAGTGGCAGATTTTGCGTCAAAGGATGTCTAGAATTAGTTGGCTCCATACATCTAATGATCACTTCCTGAGAGTTTCATCACAATACATCCTGTAGTTTGACAAATTCTGCCAAGATGGCTGGAACAACAGCACATGTACAAACGCACAAAAACATTTTACCTTTTGATGGTTTGCTGACAATATTTGAGTCAGTCTGAGTCTGTCCCAAATAAGCCACTGTTGTTTCACCTGACTCACAACTACAACATCTGGTGGAAATGCAGAACTACCCACCTGTGAGCCATCCTCTTTCTCCTTGAAACATTTCATAGGGGATATGATGCTGAAGGATCTTTTTTTTTTGCCAGGTATTTTTGGTCCCAGTCATCAGGCCGAATGTCTCACAGGAAAGAGAGACCTTCCTCTGCGTTCTGGCTCGGCGCACACTGTGGCAGCTCATCAGAGTGGGAGGCAGAGCGACATGCCACAAAGCGCACTGAGGCATTGCCTTTGGCATTTGAGTTGCATGGAGGTGTCTCTGAAGATGAGCACCTGCAGCGCGGCAGCCTTTAGCATTTTGATAAGCAGTCGGCTCCTGAGGGTGCAGCTGCTGTTTTGATTCAGATGACTCCCCCTGCACACGGCTCGCGGCTCGGGTCGCCTCCCCAACCCTTTGCTGCTCTCAATCTGAGTTAGTAAACCAGTTTCGCCTTCGGACACGCAGATTCACATCGCTCAGCTGTTCCACCATGGTTCTTATTTAAACAGTAAAACTGAATAGGGCCGCCAAAGGGTTTCTGAGGGAATTTTATGACCCTGAAAGGGTTGCTCAAAGTTGGTTGCACAAGTGTTACGTGAGGTATTCTTCTTATATTCAGGCACTTTGGCACATCTATTGTGCTTGTAAATTATAGCTTTGATTGTGTTGCTGCAAGTTTACTTTTATTTGGGTTTAATTTTTGAAAATCAATTTAAAAAATCATTCTTTGTGACATTATGAAAGATGATAAATTGGGTTTCTGGAATCTTCAGAAACCCTGAACAGTTTTTGTTTGCTGTGAAAAAAAATTCTGAAAGTTTTTATTTACTTTGACAAGACTTTGAGGAATGTGTAAAGTAATTTTCAGTCCATGCAAAGTGATTAAAACCAGCCAGGTCTCTAAAAATGAAAATAATTCATTCAGTTGAAAAAGGTATCTTGAATGTATTTATGTGAAATTATTATTATTTTTCTTTAGATGTTAAAAGCCTACACAACACCTGCCACCTTTCATGCTAGCATTTTATTAAAAGTTAATTCTATATATAATAGCTGTTTAGAAACCCTAGATCGACATCTCAAGATGGGATGATGACTCTCAGCTACTACCACACTAAATGTATTGAGACATAGTCATTTTGTGGTAGCTAAGGACAAACACAGAGTTGTTCATGCTTTGTCCATGCAGGCAATCAGCCGTCATTGCGAGGGGCGGGGTTCACCCTGGACAGGTCACAAGTCCATCACACAACCCCAAAATGAAGTACTGGAAAACACTGAGAGTGATGAATCCATCGGGTTCATAAGATTTTTACTGTAGCTCAAATGACAAATGAATGACAAATGTCCTAACTGACTGCAATAAATGTGTTAGTACATGTTCATAATATATTTGAGTTACAAAGACTTTATTCATCTGGACTCAGTGATTTAGAAGAGCAGACTAAAAAGATAAGGAAAAAAGTACAAACTGCAGAGATCAAGAAACTAATGTCAGTACAAAAAGCAAACCAAAATTAAACATCCTATTTTTTAAATTAATTTAAAGAACTGTCATGATTTAAACATAAATGAACTCAGTCCTTACTGAAATGAGTCTTGTCAGCAGCAGAAAAGTTAACTAATAACTACTTCCTGTTTGATTTTTTCCCCCCATCACATCTTTAGTTTCTTTGTATCTCACTCTGTTCCTTGCCTTATTTTAGTTAATATACTTTTTTTGTCTAAACTTACAGGACAGATATGCTGCACACACATTTCCTTGAAAACTTGATGCTCTTGAACTTCTCATAATTGCCTGTCTTTCCTCTGAAGAGTCTGTCCATGTTGTGATCAGGAGCCTGTTATCCTCGTCCGAATGTGTAACTGCTGAACCACTTGACAGGCGTGTAGCTCAGTACGTGTGTCTAATGTGTCACTCAGCGATGCTTGAACTCAGTTAATATGTCAGAGTGATGTTGACGCTCTGTCCATCTCTCCCATTTTTGTTCCCGTTTTTCGCTTCAAATCAGGTTCCATTTGGGCCGGCTTTTATCGTGTTTGTACTCTCCAGCTGTTGTTTACAGTTTCGGGAACATTTTATTCGAACACAATTGCTCTAAATCATTATTACAGACACTTTCAGACACAATGGGTTATTGAAATTTAAATGAAACAGGAGCCAAGCTGACAGGAGACCTGTTGATGGCGTGTAAAACAACCAGGGACTGTTGTAGGAAAGAATGAAGAACCTCAAGTGCTTCAGCTAAAGATAAACCCTTTTCACCAATTGGAGAATAAATTTGTAGTTATCAATATGAACCATTTAATTTACCAAAATTCTTCATGAGGTGTAATGACAGAATGAAGCTGAACAAACAATGCAATCATTCTTTTTCCACTATAGCAGAGGTTCTCAAACTGGGGTCTGCGAGTTGTATCTTGGGGGTCTTCAAAAATCTTCAATAAATTGTTCATTTGATTTTTATTTTAAAAAATGCTTATGGAGAACAATACACTAATAGACCAAACATACTAAACCAAACAAAATATAATATTCCCATGGCATTTAGGAGGTAAAATGACAGTACAGTGTTTCCCCCTACCATTATACAG
>NW_013952586.1:895449-899014 GCF_001266775.1 Austrofundulus limnaeus | reverse complement strand
GCAAAAGTATTGCAAGGTAACGCAAAAGTATTGCAAGGTAACGCAAAAGTATTGCAAGGTAACGCAAAAGTATTGCGAGGGAACACAAAGGTATTGTGAGGTAATGCAAAAGTATTGCATGTGAACGCAAAGGAAAAAAATCCCCATTTCCCCTCATTGGCTCCGAATTGTAGGACTACAAAAATAAATAAAATAATAAAATTAAAATAAAAAAAATAATTTAAATGCTGTCGTATACAGTATGTACGTACATTGTGACAAGATCCCTAAAACCATCGTCTCTACTGATGAACTGCTCAGTTCCAGTTATAAAAAGAAAAGTTTTCCCATTAAACATTTCTCTTGTGTTGCATCGACTGTGATAACCTAGAAACACAAGCTGAAAAACATTTGTTATAAAACTGTTGTTATTGTGGACACTTTACAATTTCAGGAAAGATGAATCTTTAACTGTCTTAAACAATCAGTTTCACTGTTGAACAGCATTTGTTGATTAGGTTTGCTCAAGAACAAAAAAATAATAAACTGAAAGAAAGCAATTTTCCTGACAATGGCTCATTCAGTTTTACAATTGCATTTATTGATTGAGACAAAAAAGTTTCATTTTACAAAAGAAACTGTACAAAGATGCACGTATTGTTTTCTTTTTCCTTGCAAAGTCAATTATTTTCACAGCATTTAAGACAGTTTAAATTCTGTGTAGTGTGTCTCAACCTAAAACAGACTAACTTTTAAATTTGAAATGAGATGAGAAACATAATTTAGATTGTGTCAGTAGGTTAAAAAAGGAGCACATTAAATGACAGAACAAAGAAGCCTTTGAAAATGAACAATGTTGTACAATTCTCCTCTTTGCAAAGCAGAACACTCGACCCTTTAAAACATCGTTTCTAAGCAGAACGTGTCAGACTTATTAGTGCTCTCACTGTGCTTAGTCATCAGGTACAGTGAGAATTGATTCTCATTCAATTTAAATGTACTTTAAAAACCATGATTTTACCAGAAGTTCAACAGAAGTTTGTCTTGTTGTTTGTTTGCTGATGAAATATTCAGATTCACACATTTAGGTTTATATTATAAAATTAATGCAAAAAATTGTTCATAATGCTGTAATTTATTTGTTCTTTCAAAATCAATATAAAATTAAGATTTTTACCATCCATCCATCCATCCATCCATCCATCCATCCATCCATCCATATATCTATCCATTCATCTATCCTTCCATAGTCATGCCTGCTCAGAGGTTGTAAAAATATAAATTTATTATTTCTATATAAATATTGCCAAAACAAGTCCATTTCAACAAATTAAAACTTTTTTTCCCTTTTTCACATAAAATTTTGTAACTATTCACTTTTTTCTTCTATTATTTTCATAAAGAAATAAAGACTGAACGAGTTTTTGGGAGAGGTTGGGAGTAGCGACGGATGGGGGCGGGGGCTCAACTTGGCTTGGAAGTAAGAGAGGGAGACTTTGAGGAAAATAGGTGGGAACCACTGTTGTAAACCGTTGAATGTTTTGTTGAATTGAACTAAATTTTTCCTTTCTTATTTTGTTGAATTGGTCATTTTAGAAATCTGCCAAAGGAATAAATGTGTTTTAGGTAAAAAACAAAAAACAAAAAAACTCTTGTTACGTTGTGAAACATGGAACTGAACTAAGACTAAAAACTGAAAAGAAAAAGAACTGGGATAAGATCAAATTGAAGTCAGAAATAAAACAGATTTCACAGGGCACTTAAGAACACATGAATTTAGTTGAATATGAAACATGACCAAATGGTAAATAGCAACACACAGCATAAAACAGTGTAAAGCAGCAAACATCAGCATGCACAGTGGTCTGCTGTAAAATCTGTAAGGACTATTTCATTTAAAGCATGATGTCACACTGATAGCTGACAGGAGAGAATCTGCATGAAGAATACATTTACCTCCTCACTCTTGCTCCTCGGGACAATTCAGAAATATTTGTACATGTGTGAAAAGGGCTCCAGATAATAAATAAAGAATAACCCTGAAGAGTGAAGAGCAGGGCATTAGTCTGGCAAGATCAGTGAACCTCTCTACAATCCTTTGATCTATTTGGTTCTGATTTCCTGCTTCCTCTTTGCTTTATCCACTTCAGCCCATTTCTATCCATCTTTTCCTCCGTGTTTCTGTCCTTCAACCAGCTTGCACTCTCAGGATACATCAACTTATCTGTCAAGCCCTTACAGTGAATTATCTGCCTCTTCCAAAGAGCTAATCCTAATGTTTACCCGAGCATTGATTAACCAATCGCAGACAGGTGGCCATTGATTAAACCATCAGTTGAACGGCTCTGTTGGGAAATAGGCTAAAGAATAGTTGTGAGTCAGGTAAAATGCACACGCATACAGGAAGATGGGCTGGCTGGCAACAGCAGCGTACATCGATCATTATGGAAAGGGAGGCACAGACAAAGCAAACAGAAATTCTCTGTAATGAAATAATGGTGATCGCATTACGTCGCTTTATTATGCTGTTTTTTTACGGCCCCATATCACCATGCTGACAAAATCACATTTCTGCCTGGAATCAAATGTGTTTAAACTCCCAGGCACCTGGGACGAGCACGGTGAACCCACACAAACACACAGTGTAAAAAAAAAAACAAATGCTAAACAGCAGGACTGCTCTATTAAATCACATCTGAATGAGATGTTATCTCACCTAACTGTCTGCGACTTTTACCCCCACAAAAACAGGAAAAAAAGACAATTGATGCCCTGTACGCTTCCAGTCAGTGTGTGTGTGTGAGAGAGAGGTTTTGTGCGTGTGTGTGTGTGTGTGTGTGTGTGCGTGACAGTTATTAAATGGGCTTTGTCTTCTGTGCTCCTCCGGAAATGAGCCTGACATTACTCATCTATCAGAACCTCTACATCCCATCCTCATCTCTGTCGTCATCTTGTCTTTGCCACATGTCTCCGTCTCTAATTCTGTCACCCTCGTTTCTGCATGTTTCCTGGGGCCTCATGTACAAAGACTTGCATCGATTTCTTACTGAAACCTGACGTGCGGTTAAATCCAGAAAATGGCATACGCACAAAAAAATCCAGATGTATCAAGCTGTGCGTACGCCTGAATCCACGCACATTTCTTTTGTACATCACAATTAACGTGGAACTGAGCGCAGGTAAGACACCTCCCCTGACACGCCTTCATTAATATGTTAAACAGATGCAAATTACTTCCTGCATGTGTGAAGGACATGTTTGAGTGATCCCTGCACGATCAGAAATGATTTCTAATGTCATAAAAATAATGAATTAAATCTAATGTGAGAGTGAAAAAAAATCCTAAGTAAAAATAGGAAAAAATATGTTTATCACGCAAAGAACGAGCAATTGTGTGTCGGTGTGTGTGTGCACGCTGCTGTGTTGCGCAACCGGCTCATCCATCCATTCTGAGTCGAAAATATTAACTTTGCGCACGAGTTTATTGCCATAATTACTGTAAACACAGAGGAACTTACAGCGGGTAAAATAAGTATTGAACACGTCACCATTTTTCTCAGTAAATATATTACTAGAGGTGCTAATG
>NW_013952586.1:877966-893430 GCF_001266775.1 Austrofundulus limnaeus | reverse complement strand
GGACTGGACTGACACTGTCCTGATGGGTCTGCCAGCTCCCTCTGGAAAGCTCCTGTGGAACCCCAGTTCAATCGCTGCTGCTGCTGCTGCACGTGCACGCGTGGCGCACGCCGCTACTCGCTGCGTCGCGCTCCCAGAGCGCAGCAAGGTCAAACTAAAAAATGATTTTTCCTCTGAACGGCTGATGAGCCTCTCGTCATCAGAAATTTATATCTGTTAATAAATAAATGTTCTGCATGTTACACTATTTATTATATCCTCCAGTAAGGTCAAATCCATTCCTGTTAAATGTACTTTTGGCACAACTTTGCGTGTCCTTTTTTTAACTGCGTCCAAGTGGATGTAATAACTGTTAATCATGTGTGTCTGCTGTGAACAATAATCATTTTCACATTATGAACAGTTTCTCAGAATCACCTCTAAGTATCGCCAATGGAACCAAAACCACAGAAATGTGCGTACGCCAGTCCTGGAGTTGGCGTGGGGCAGCGCACATTTCCAGGTTCAGTTGAGTTTTGATACATCCGGAGTTTTGCGTGGAAAATGACGTACGCAAGGTTTTTGTGCGTACGCACCGTTGATACATGAGGCCCCCGGTCTCTCACTTTCTTGCTTTTGTCCTCGTCCCCCGCTCATTTATTTTTTCTTAAATGCTGGAATTTTCATTTATCTCCCTGTTTATCACATATATCGTTGAACTTTCTTAACATGGTGTTTGTTCCATGTTTTAACTTTCTTCCTCCGCCTCTTCATTAGTTCTCCAAACGGCTGAACGTTCTCCTCAGTGTTTCCGCCTCTTCGTCTCCCATATGTTTTACATCCTTCTCTCACGCAGGCTGTCTCCCTCCTCAGCCATCAATCGCCAGATCTGCTCCTCTCTATTCTCTCTTGCACCATTCTTCTTCACATATCTTTTAAACAACCCGTTCCTCGACAAAGCTATTCATCTTGGGTGCATTTAAGTGCATTGAACCATTGATAAAAATTACTGCACTGTGAGTTTGAAGTCCCAATTTTTTGTTGTTGTTTTTCTCTGTCATAATCTGTGTTTATTTTCCTTAGTTTTCTAGTGTTTTTAGTGTTCCCCTGTGTTTCTCTGCCCTGCAGCCCCACCCTCTCTCACCTGTGTCCTCTTCAGGTGTGTCTTGTTGCCCTAATTAGTTTGCCTTTATATTCTGTGTCCTGTCTTCAGCGTTTGTCTGAACATTGTGCTGCTTCCCTCAGCCAGTGAGGTGTCTGCTCGTGTTCATGTTCCTTGTGCCTTTCTCTAGAGTCTCTCTAAGTTTTTGCTGACATATCAGCCCTCCTTTTGTTTCATTAAAATATTTGTTTTGAACTTTGGATCCTGCCTGCGCCCTGGGTCATTCTACACTAAACCTCACATTCTCCCACTGTGTGTCCTCACTGCCGCTCGAGCGTCTTCCACATTATCTGATTCACTTTGCGTGAGATGCACATTAAACACCAGAGCCTAAAAATGGTGTTATGAAGTGTTTCAGCTGGAAGTGTAGACATTTTCTCACCTCTCATCATGCTAATTCATCTCTCTTCTGCTGCTCTGTTTTTAAGAGTCATCAACATCATGCATGAAATGACAAATACTAAGAGTGTAAACCACAGGGCCAAAATGTACTTTGTAAAACTATAAATGAAGCTTTTTCTTCTTACCAGTATGAAGGCAAAACCTACCTTAATCCACTGCTTTTGGTACTTTTCATGATGATTTTAAAGGCAACATTTCATGCTTTTAAATCCTCCTTTTTCACATTTAAATCATTCTCTTGGGGTCTATATAAAGTGGAACTGCAATGGTTTGGTTTTGTTTAAAAGTATTTTTTTTTCAACCAGATTAGGAGTTTCATTTTTTAACTCTATAGATTATGCTGTAATGATGAGGATTAAAGTAATGCTTTTAAAGGCACAGTCTCTTTTGGGATTCTTTTTCCTGTTTGCACACTGAGTTTCAGTTTCAGGTAAATTAAAAGCTAATTTAAATCAAAGGCGTAGCGTCCCTTTCAAGGAGCAATTATCACTGCCTTTCATGTTTTAAACTGACATCTTATGTTGAGAAATGATGGGGTTGTTGTTTTGGTGAAACGTGTCACAAAGTATCACAATATAGCTCAGTATCTCAAAAATTCAGAGTTGTGTTATTTTTGTGTTAGTTCTAGAATTGGATTGACTCCAAAACCTAATCATTTGTAGATTTTTATCTAATTAATACTTTGAGAGTTTTAAAAAAATCTATCCAGTGTTTCAGGAGATATTTTACTAACAGACAAATAGGGTTGACTCCAGCAGTCATTGTAAAAGTTGCAAGTAAAGATTATGCACATTAAGTAAAAACCCAAAGTATGTAATATGAATGAATTTCAATTGCAGCTTCATTGTTAAATGTGAAATAAATGTTAAATGCTCTGCAGCAACCTTCTTGAATTTGATTGGTTACAAAGTTTTTCAGTTGTACCTCCAGTGATTGTCAGAAGAACTGTTTGAAATCTGCTAAAATGTGTGTTAAATTGTGTTATCTTTGGTATTTTTCCAAAATGAAGCTAGAGAAATGAAAATAAAATCTAAATGTCTACAGATGGAACATAAAATAGATTCTTTAGGTTTTCGTTGTGTCATTGTCAGCAAGCATTTTTATACCTGCATGACTCACGGATCAGAGTTAAACAAAATATTCGTTCAGAAAATCAATTGTGGACTGAAAATAAGTGAGGAAAATCAGGACAAAATGAATCTTTGGGGGACTTTCAGAAAGAAAGGTTGAAACATTGATCAGAAACACTTTTAATGATTATAACGATGTTTGGCAGTTTGGAAGCGAAATATATAAAAAAGATGTAACATTTGTTCCTAAAGTCCAAAGTGTGTTTTTACTTTGGTTAACC
This sequence comes from Austrofundulus limnaeus, assembly GCF_001266775.1. Lineage (NCBI taxonomy): Eukaryota > Metazoa > Chordata > Actinopteri > Cyprinodontiformes > Rivulidae > Austrofundulus > Austrofundulus limnaeus. The sequence goes on along the minus strand of NW_013952586.1, from coordinate 890,536 downwards.
AAATGTGACAAACAGTATAAAAGGTCAGCATCCTCAAAAAAGTTTATCTTCTTGTAAAAAAAAAACTAAAAAAACTAAAAACATAAAAAGAAAAGTCCTGTTTTTGCATGCATTACATTTACGAGTTTTGTAAAGGGACTCGTGAAGCTATAAAATAAGATATTTCAGATGCCTCAGTTCAAACATTAAACATAAAAACTGCTGCATAAGAAAAGAAATGAACTCAGGTTTCTGTTTTCATCCATGAGTTTTCACAACGCCCCATCAAACTTCCAAATGTGGCCTTTAGCATCTGCTCACACTGACAGACGCTCCCTCTGTGACAGCTTTGTGAAATACACCATCTTCTTGTTCTCGTTCTTATTGCCGTCGACACACAGGAAGGTTTCGTCCGAGGTATGAATCGCATCGCAGCTTTTGTGTCGGAAACACGTAGCGTACAAGCTGATCCAATTAGCCGGCGTTATTTACCTGGTGATTCAAGCTTCCTTAAGCTAATCTTAAATGTGCTTCATTTGTCTTCATTATGTACTTGAATGTTTAATAAAAGTCTTGAACTGAATGTATCAAAGTCACGAATGGTGTCGCTGCTAATGAGTCAGAGAAAAATGATAATTAATGATGAGGGGAAGCAAGAAGATGAGAGCAAGTCTGACTCTGAATACACGCTGATGTCATCTAGAGTGTCTTCAATAAAACAAGAGAGAAAAGCGGAAAGTCTTGACAGATTTCTGCTCGTATGGTTAAAAGGTTTGAGGCCATTGATGTTAAGTTAATTCAAGCATCTGGGGAAGGAAAAACGGATCTGTCTTTAACTCAAACATATTTTTATTCCTTTAGGTTCAGAGCTCTGATAAAAGGATTTAGCTTCAGATTGTGGCAGAGGAAATAGTTTTATAGAGCAACAATGCCAGATGGATGATGGATACACGGTTTTTAGAGCTAAAAAGATTCTCCAAAACAAAGAGAGATCTTTCCCAGTAAATTTGTGCGTGCTCGTTCAATATTACCCAGATTGTGTGTAAGTGTGTGTGTGAGTGTGTGTGCTCACAACGTTGAGCTTATAAAAATCGGCTATTATTAATTCCAAACTCAAGGTTCACGTCTTCATCTCAAGGTCAACGGTTTTCTTAGGTTCATTGCTGTGCACTGCGTTCCTCATAACACAGGTTGACAAAAGCTTACAGCCCATTCCTGACAACATGGAGCCGAGGATCCCACAGGCAAAATGCAAAGTAAGGAAATATTAACATGCAGAGGAGCACAAACTGCAGAATGAGTATTTATTATTAGGATTATCTTGTGTTGTGAAATGCCAGTGTTCTAGACAAACTTTTGGTCAAACATAAAAAAATGATGTTATACCTAATCTCATAAGATTTGCAAGATCTTCCGTGATCTATGATACCTGATTCACCCGAGAAGATCATTGTGCCAATTTTTGCCCCCAGTAATCTTGAGGAAGTCACGATTATGGTGATTTTTTTTTACCTTTATTTAACCAGGCAAAACATTAAGACAAACCTTATTTACAATGTCAGCCTGCGGGTACCAGAGACACCCATTAGGAAAAGGTGAAGGAGAAACAAAACATACAATCAACATCCAAGTAACATAGAAAATATATCAGAATATGTCAGTGATGGTAGATAAAGCTCATGTAAGGTTGGTTTAAAGGTAAGAGTAACTGTAATTTCAGATCACTTTGCAAGTTATTCCATGTGAAAGGGGCTGCACGGCTGTGATGGCTCTAAAGATAATCTTAGGACATATTCCTGCCGTGTGCAGCGTTAGGAGGGATCTTTTTGGCTTGGAGGGACGTCAGGACCACTCATATCAAAGATGATCAATATATCAGATTGTCTTGGCCGGATATCCCAGCGTGTGTGGTGTTCCCTGAGGACACAAGAGCTCGCAGACTGTTGAATGTGATGTGCAGCCAATCAGAAAGTGAGGTGATGTAAACACAGAGGGGAATCCAAAGCAACTGCCATGGAGCACCAGAAAGTCCGAAGGATGTCAGAGACGTCTTTTTGTTTTATCTCTGTTAAAAATAATCCACAAACTATCATCATCACTGCTTCTTTGTCTTCCGTGTTTATTTACTCTGAACCCACGTTTGATCTTGAGAGGTCTCGCAAGATTTCCCGTCTGACATCTGGATGTTTGTGAGTGAAATCTGTTTGTGTGCGTGGTGTGTGTTGCGTTTGCTGTGTGGCTGTACACCAAACACTTAGGACCAAACCTGTTATATCTATGATTTTTTTATCATTATCTGTGGGCTCTCAAGTTTTGAAAAATAACCAGTTTTAACATCTTGCCCTGTGAACGAGGCATTAGCATTTGAATCTGTGTTAAAGCAGACTCTAAGCTACTATCGCACAGATTTCCAGCTCAGTATCTGTAAAGTTGGCAGAATTATAGTATTTGTTTTTTTTTTATTTGAAAAAGTTGATTTTGTTGTGACCATCTTGACTTGGATTGTCCTCAGAAGGTAATCGGTTGTAGATTAAAGATTAATTTTGTTTTGTTAAAATTTGTGCTGTGATTAAGGAGATTTGTTTGCCAACAGTCATAAAAACACACTAAACAATATAATCTGCATTGCAATTTTTAGTGTAAAAATATTTATGAAAAGGTCAACAAAATCAAGTGATTAAAAAAGCACACTTTTATTTCTTTCAACAACAGATCTTCTAACAATTAAGACTGATTTAAAAGATCTGCTGTCTCCTTTATGTGCTGATTTCAGCAGCTTTTTTTGCCTAATAAATCTGCTTCATTTTAGTTGGTGTTACCATTAGATGCTGTCACAGTAACACACACACACACACACACACACACACACACACATGCTCTGTCTCTCTAACAGCTTGAACCACCATGCAGTTGCTTCATTAGCTTTTAGACCCTCTCAGCCATATCAGAGGAGTCATAAAAATAGCTCTGCCATTTAACAGAGATACAGGGAGACGCAGACGGACGGTAACCCAACTGTTCATATATGTCATTACAGCTGAAATATCATGGCTACGCGAGGGAGAGCAATGGATCATGGCGAGACAAAAGAAAGTGTGTGAAAAGAGGCCGAGGCACAGCGAGATCATATGTAGAAAATAAGACTGATGAATGAGGTGAAGACGACACAGAGATGGGAGCATCGCCCTGTTCTTGTTCGTTTTTCTGTCAAATTCTTCCTCTTGCTCGGCGTTTATCACCGCAGCAACTGTCACTTCCACATTTCAACGAGGGGGCGATGGGAAGTAAAGATGTGTTATTCAAGACGAGAAGGAGAAATTATAAACCGGCAGCTGAACTGGGGCCAGAATAATGGACATCGGTTTTTAAGATCAGCCATGAAATTGGGCTAAAAATGTGCGATTTTTTCCCTCCTTCTCTTCAACAACAAGCTCTAATCAGATTTGTCCTCCTCCTGCAAAACAATGTCAGAGTTTAAATAAAATCTTTGATTTGTCAGAATTGAAGGTGTTTATTATTAAATGGTATGGTTTTTTTTTATTAGGAATGAAGACGTAAAGCAGCAACAGTAAGCTGGAACAAAACGTTTTCGAATGCTGTGTGCTGTTTTAGTCCATACACAAACCATTAAAAGTCATTCAGCCGCAGTAAAAAGCTTTGTTCAATCGCTGTAAAAAGTGCAGTTCTCACAACCCAACATCACTCATAATCCAGAACCTGTTTTCAGCCTGAGGCGGTTCTCTCCAAACATGACTCTTCATCTCCGTCTCTCCGTCTGTCCTCGTGTAGCGCTGCTTTTCATGCTTTTGTGTGTTTTCTGCATGTGTGTGTGTTGAGCGTGTGTATGTGTGTGCTCTGCGTGGGTGTGTGTGGAGGTTCCTGCCATCCGCCTTTTTGCTCTTGATGAGTTAGCGAGCAATTTTTTTTTTCATGATGAGATTCTTTTCAGTGCCTAATGTCAAAGATCATATAGTCGCCCACTCTCTAACACACACACACACACACACACACACACACACACACACACACACACACACACNACACACACACACACACACACACACACACACACACACACACACACACACACATAGAGTTTGTGAAGCCTCAGCTACTGCTCAAATATACGGCGAGGATGGTTGGGAGGGAAAACGAACTTATTGCATGTAGGCGTGTGGGTCTATTTTCTGCTTGAGTTCAGAAAGTTCTGAAATTTCTGGTATTTTAGTTTTTCTTTTAAATCCACTAAGTCAGAGTGGATCATCCTTTCTTTGTATTTGTTTGAAGAGAAAGGACATGGGGGGGTGGCATAAAGGTGGACTGAGGGCCATGAGGGGTCAGAGCAGTGCCAAATGTTGTGTTAAAAAGGGTTTTTGTGCTTTGGGGACTTTTTTCTCAGTGTGCGGCAGAGGTTTTTGCAAAAATATTCAGGTTGTCGCAAAGGTTAAAGTCCACACCAAATGGATTTTTATCTTTCTTTCTAGAAAAAAAAAGCTGCACCTGAACTACCTGCTGTTTTTTTTATTTTAGTTCTGGATTTTCTGCCGTTAACGCCATGAACTGGAAACAGATTTACATGATGACAGCTGTCCTACTCAAAGCAGACTGGGCTTCTAGAGACAGATCTTTACAAAAAGTACAACAATAATGTAAAATATAAGGAAAATGATGTGGTTACATTACAGGTAAAATAACAAATAAACACTCTGCTTCAAAAAAAACTTGAACTGTCACTTTAATGGCTACTTTAGCTTTTATGACTTTGAAGTCAACTTCAGCATCCCTTTAAATATTCACCATAGGGAGAGTTCAAAGAGAATAGATTAGTTTCTGCTGGACAGGCAAAAGAATTAGAGAGAGGGTGAAGCACTCTGAGCTGGGAATGAGAAGTTTGGAGCTGCTGGGGCCAAGGTGAGTCTGACCTGCTCTGATGTGACCATCATTGGATTTACTACAGACCTGTGGCGTCACAAACAAGTGAAAAAAGGAGTAAAACTACTGCCATTGAGATTACTGAGAGAGAAATAAGAGTCAGAAGATCCAACACTACCTTATACAACATTACCGCAGCAGTTTTTTGTTTGTCTTTTGCATCAGAAAAAAGTGTAAAGTCACTCTTACATCATTGCCTACCTGTGCAACCAGAGAAGGTAAGTTGCAGTTTACGATTCCTAAAACAGGACGTGTTACGATAAAGGCTACGATGTGGAGCTGTGAGAGCTCTTTGCTGCAGACTTGTTATCCTGAGGCTGTGGGTTTGAGCCCAGATTGTCAGGAAAGGCGTCCAGATTAATAAAAACTGACAAACTTTTCATGCGAGTTTGATCGCCATGATGGTGACTCCTGCTGAAGGGAGAAGCTAAAAGGAAAACAATGTGATGTATTGTTAAAGCTGAGTTTTCTTCCTGCTGGATTTTGTTCACCTGTTGGCATAAAAAAAACAGAAAAAAATAGCCAGGAATTCGAGTCATTACAGTTGTAAATAAAAAAAAGAAGACATCCATCACATGGCCTGCTTCAACCTACAAACATGGCACTTTATATAAAAGAACATTATTTTACAAATGGTATTGTTTCAGTGTATTTATGATTAATTTAGTTTGGTTGTCCACTTGTTTGGCTTTTTACTCCTTTTTAAAATGTAATCATTCTCTTCCATTCACATTATATCTCTATACTAATAATTGTATTATTAAATTTTGTTTAAAAAAACTGCTTGATTTTACTTCTGTAAACTATTTTAGTTGTATTGCTCTGAAAAAAGGTTTTGTTCTGTTTATTTTTGCTTTACTAATTTTACTGTATTTCTTTGCAGAGTAGGGAATAGCATCAGTTGAATTTGCCCTTTTTGCAGCCCAGTATGAACAAACGGTTATTTCGGTCTGTTCACTGTTCACCTTATGGACGTGACCTCACGGCCGACACTTTTGTTTCCTTCCTTTGATTGAGTTGTTTGTTTTTGTTTGAAAGAGAAAATGATTGCAAGCTGGAAAACTTGTGAGACTGTCTGCTTCTGTGTCATGTTTGTTTTTTGTTCAGGTATCATTTGAAAAGTTCTGTTCATTTCGACAAAACTTTGTGCTGTTTGTTGCCTTGCATGTTCATGGATTAGTGCTAATCATAATTATATTTGACGTCTTAAATGACATCAGGAATGCGGGTACAGTTGGTGTTCTTGGCAGTTTTTCTTTTTATTCATATCGATATCAAAATGATATTGTATCGACTGAATTTAAAAGTTATAATGTGATATAAATTTTAGCCTCATTGTCCAGCCCCCTTCGTGTATTCATGTGTGTCTGTGTGTGTAGCTGTTCTGCTCTTTTAGAGAGGCGTCACGTCAATTTAGCTCACAATGCTGAACCTTTCACCTTTCCCTGTCACCAGCATATTAATGCCAACATGGATGAGAGGAACTGAGAAAGATAGCACTGAAAGTGAGCAGGAAAAGGGTGTGACAAACATCTGAAATATTTTAGTTGCATCTGGGAGAAAAAGGGAAATGCACCTGATTTAAAATGTCCTGAAAACAGGAGGATGGAAATCAACAACCTTTAGTAAAGATTCTGAAGGGAACAATTCTTCATTCAGCACAATTTGCATTAAATGAAATTAAATGTTCATCACTGACTAAACTCAGACGGGCAGCAAAAATAGGACTTAAAGAGAGTAAAGAGTTTTAAACACCTTTTTTTTTCTTTTCATCATTAAAAATGAAGTGGAACGAAGTGCCAGTAATCTCTGGTTAGATGACCCGAGGGTTTGATCTGAAGAGTCCAATTTTAACAGAACTGCAGTATTTTGGCTGCACTAAAGCTTGATGCCAAGACTTTGAAAGGACATTTAAAATTAGCTGCCGAACAGTGAAGAGACAAGAAAACAGAAAACATTTGCTTTTCTGTTGCTTTAAAAGCCTGGATAAATGTTGTTTTTTTAAACAGTCTGATGATGTTCAAGGGCTTAAGAGAAGTGAAAGATGCATTTTCTTTTAGAGTGGCCTCTGAAATCCTCAACAAATGATGAAGTCTAATCTTTTAGACTGTAAACAACAGAAAGAAGAAAAAAGAAAAACCAGAGCATATCTGCAGCCATCATACTGTCAAGAGAACATTTATTGAGCTTATTGGAGCTACTGTGGACAGATTATTTTGCAAACTTGATTTGAGTAGTTAAATGTTTTATTTTTTAGTTTACATTGATAATTTGGCTTTTGGCCACACTTAAGGCCATTTGTCATATGGGAGGCATTCTGTTTGCCTGGTGCAGGAAATCTGTTTCTGAGCTCCAGTTTCTACCCAGACTCAACCCGAAACAACTTCTTCCCCCCGAAACTCCACTATTACGCTGTGGACGTGAAGAATCGTGTTAAAAATGCGTTCATTCTTGAAACACTGACATTTCATTTTCTTCTTTTTTAAAACCTGAGATTATAGATTAGCCCGATGCAAAGAAGCTTCATCGTTGCAATTTCCTACATTTGTGCAAATCAAAGAGGGGCCCAGGAAAGCAAGGATCATGGCTTTGTACAAAATTAATTACACAGACTTTTTGTTATTCATGAGAAGTTGATTTATGAGCTACAGAGAAGCACATTTGCTGAACTCATTTCACTTTGTGGTTTTTCTTATGTAATGTAATTATACGTTTAAGCTTGTAAATTGGTAGATTTTCAGAAGGTGAAAGGAAAATGATACTGCGAACGTGGCCAGGTCAGATTACTAACGTAAGGACTGTTCCGCACCACAGAAATTAGACTGTAAATGTGTCGTGTGTTGAGCCAACAAGCCCTGTTGTGAGAACAGGGTGTGACTTTAAACATCTACTGGATCCACACACAGGCAGCCCCTTTCTCTGGCCCTGACCCAGCTTAGATATTTATAGAAAATTAAATGTGAAAATGTCAGCAGAGATCATTTGATTTTTATACGGGAAAGGCAAAATGATACAATAAACTCAGTCAGGTCAGGTTACTAACTTTAGAACTTTTCTGCACTGCAGAATAAAAAAAAGACATGAAATGCATCGTGTGTTGGACCAACAAGCCCTGTTCTGTTAGGAAGAGTGTGCCTTCTGAAATCTACTGAGCCCACTAACAGGCTGCACAGTTCTGACCCTGATCCAAGCTGTCGTTTCTCTGGTCCAACCCAAGCATAACGGTCAAACTGACTGACCCAGCACTGCTGTTTCTACTGAGGCTTCTCCTGCTTGTCTGTTTGTCAAACAAATGACCCAAACTTCTCCATTTAACTCTCTCACTTCTAAAAACTTACAAGAATTATTGTATGATGAGGCTTATTATCTAAAATCTTATCAAACTGTCTCTGTGTTTATACTGGAACACCTGGTTATGTTGTGAAATAGAGCAAAATCTTATTATAACCAAATCTTATTATTACTATACCAGCTTTATTCATAAAGTGATTTTTAGTTTCATTAAATAAAACATGACAGCACTCACAAAGCAAACAAAGCAAAGTAAAACAACTAGGGCTGGATGATATTGGAAAAAAAATGACATGATTTTTTTCTAACCCCGCGATATATTTCGATATGAAAAAATAAAGGGATTTTCAACAGATGACTTGAATAATATCTCCATGCTCAAACAATATGTTGTGCTGCTCTAAAAGAAACCCTATAATAAAAACCAATAAAAACACATTACATCCCTGAAAATACACAATAAAACCACATCTCAGATGTCAAAAGCCATAAAGAAGAGACAGGTTTTAAGAAATGATTAAAAAGGATAGAGCCCTATTGTCCAAAGGCAGCAGAAATATGATCTCCTTCGTTTTTGGGACACTCCAAAGCAGCTGGTCTGCTAACCTGAGAGGTGCAGCAGGTCTGTGAAGTTGGGTGGAGCAAGACCATTTATGGCTTTGCAGACAAATAAAATCATTTTAAAACAAATCCTTATATGTATAAATAACCGTGAGACTAAAATGTTTTATTCTAGTTAGTTGCCTCAACTAAAAGATGCTTGTTTATCCACCTTTCTTATTTTCAAGCTTTAAGTCAACATCAACTTTGACCCTCAGGTTTGTGGTGGTTATGGCCCAAGGATTCTAGATCCACACGGAGTACTTAGTGGAACTGCCAATAACCAACTTCAGTCTTCTTTTCATTTAAGTATAAAAATGTTCAGAACTATTGGGTTCCTGAGACATTTAAGCAATGGATTTAAAGAGAATGTGTCCTTTTACTTTAAGAGGGGCATAAACCTAAAAGCTGTCCACATAACATGCTTTCTAATGAATGGACAGAAACAGGAGTAAATAAAAACAGAAAGGAAGGTGCCCTAAAACTGAGCCCTGTGGAACCACACATCAGAGAAGGACCCAGAAAGTTCACTCAGTCAGAACTGAACCACTCAGGTGCTGATGCCCACCCTCTGCTCCAAACCAGTTATTATGTTTAAGACACACTGTCTGAAGCTGTAATAAAGTTGACAGTGTGGTACTTTTAGACATCTCTTCCAATGTTGGCTAAATACATACTGTAGATGTTTAAAACCAAAAATAAATTTAAATGTCTACAAAACTTTCAGGCCAAATTCAGCTTAGTTAAATTTATGATGTCTTTTTCATTCTGAAGCACTCACAGGGGGCTCAGACCACCACCTGTGATCCAGGCATGTGTCCTTATCTGAGCAGCATAAAGATTTAATAATGTGAATACCTTCGGCTTCTGAGTGATGCAATAACACGTAACATTTTTTTACTCTATTCTGTTTTATTTAAACTCAGTTTTATAGAACTGTTACAACATGTTGAAGTACCAAGTTTCACTCTCAAAGTCATTATTGTTGTAGCATCTGAGGCTTTTTGTTTATAACTAAAAAGTAAAATTAGAATTGACAGTGATTAAATACATTGTCCTTTTGTTTAATCAAACAGTGGAGAAACCATCTGTTTGCACCTCCCACTTTAAAAAGGGGTGAAGAAGTTGCTCGACTGGCACCATTGATCAGGGGATTGATCCAAATCCAGCCTTTACACAGACTAGAAACTTGCATCTTGTTAAAAAGTTTCTTTTAACATTTTTTTCCATCTTTTCACATTTTTTAATTCATGTATTGAACTAATAAACCTTCTGAATAACAACTGTAAAAATGTTAAATATTAAAGAGCTGAGGTGTTTTCAATCTAAATTAGTTTAGCTCCTTTTGCCCTTAAGTGTTAAAATGTATTTAAGCATGACAAGCAACTTTTTTTTTCTAATTTAGATTACTGATAATCTAAATATATCTGTTGGAGCAGACAGACTAAGCAGACCGTTCGACTCCAGATAAGATCCTATTTGTTTGCAGTCGTTAGAGATTTTTCATTGTCACAGGATCTAAAACATAATCCAACAGTATGATGCTGTTTAATTGCATGACATCTTGCTCAAAGAAAAGAGCCAAAGTAAATTCAACTTAAAAGTTTAGTTTTTAGTTTAATATTCCAACAAAGATAAAAGAAAAAACAACAGATGCAGGAAACTGATCATGAGCAGCATAAAGTTCAACCTTTTGTATTTTTCTCCTTCCGCTTGTAGATTTTTGGGGTGAGTGGAGTTGATGGGAGTTAATAGAGATGTCCGTTTGGTGCCTTGTTACTGCCAGTCTGCTCCGTGCGTCACTCTCCCCTCAGGAGACCATGTTTCTATCTCTCTTTTGTCTCTTTTCTCTGACTTGGCACCTTAGTAGCAAATCAATCTAAAGGCACTCTGTTGATGATGGAATCAGGACCTGATAAAGGACTGAAGGCCTCTCACCTCGATACCTTCCTCCTGCTTTTATCTGCTCCGTCTTTTCRTTCAACCACAAATTTCTCTTCTGTCTCTGTCTATCATTTAGCACCTTTCCCCCATCATTTCCTCTATTAACCACTTCGGCCTCCTCACTGTCTGCTGAACTTTTTCTACACGAATGAATAACTTTTGGAATATAATTATTTTTAACAAACTGTTTCTTATGAAAGCAGACAGGAAATATGAATACTGATATTATATTGATCACAAGGGTATTTGTAGTCCAGGTTTGTTCAGAGTTTTAAATTATTTTAATCTGAGGAAGTGGGGATTAAAGCATTAACTATTGATTTTAAGATTTTAATTGCTTTACATCATCAGTTGAGAGAACTGATAATTATTTATTTTTGTTCATGCATAATAAAACTTTAACAAACTTCAAATCAGTGCATGTATATTAAGATTTTATGGTTTTACAATCCTAATATCTGTTGTTTGAAGCTACTTAGATCCGGGCAATGAGGACGATACTATGCTTGTAAAGATGTTTAACTCTTGTAGTAGTATTTTTTTATTTCACTTACTTATTTCACTTGTCCAAATTTATAAAAAACACAAACCAGATCGTAAGCAGTTGAGTAAAAAAATGACCAGAAAGTAAAAGCTTTAAATAACCATTGTGTCTTTTATGTAACCAGAAAATATACATAACCATTTTTATTTTAACAATCTTTCATAAATGAAATCTAACATAATGTGGTTTGGTGTGCTTTTTAAAATTGTGACAGTGATTTTTTTTTCTTTTTTGGTTACAATTAATTTTATTAATACTGAAAAGTGCCTTTACAAAGCAAAATTTACAAAGTTGTGGTCATTAAATGAAAGCAYCAGACTTTGCTCAGACTTTCTTGATTCATGACATATTTGCAATTAACATATGCACACATTCTTGTAGTGTGGAAACATGAGAAATAATTAAAAGTTTGAATTATCACTGTCTAAGTTCTCTTGGACTTCATTTGCTCAGAATAATCTCTTTTACTTCACAGCTTTGCTTGTTCTACAAATGAAAACTCTCTGATGCAGCAAGTACACACATTTGTAATCAGAGAGAAATGTGCAAAAAAATTAACACTGAAAAATAGAAATCAAAGTTATTTTCCCTTATACTGTCAAAACTGACAGTTAAACATGACAAAAATTTCTAACACCAGTGATTTTTCTTAATTAACTCAGCTGTGCCATCTAAATTGGCCTTTTAATGTTACACTCAAATACTTGATGAAAACCTTATCATCATTTAAGCTCTGGAAGTTAAAACCCTCCTGGTTTATTGTAATAAAGAAGCTGCTCGTCTGAACATCAAGGCTTGTTGATTAGCTGCCATAATGCGAACAGAAGCTTGGTGCATTTCTGCACATCTGCTGCTAAAAACTGCAAATAAAAACAGACCATTTCTCTTTCACTTAGAAAACCTTGTTTGATCCACCAGCTATTCACTCAAACTTCACAGATCAATTATTCAACCGAACATTTAAACCGCTGTTTGACTTAACTGGCAGCAACCAATTATTTCACACTGCTGGCTGTGATTATTTCAAAAGGTCATAATAAAAAAATAGATAAAGCTGTGCAGAGCAGGGAGCCTCTTCTGTCAAGCTGCAGTGTTTTTGATTACCTGTGAACAGTCATGGTATAATAAGTGTTCTGCAAACAGAATGCAGAAAACAAGAATTTTAAAAAATACAAYAGTGTTAATTAAATGTCCATCAAATTTGTATTTGTTGCCTTGTTTGTTGCTATTAAAGACGTAGATGGTTTGTAAGATGCAATAAAATTAACATGAATTTTATA
>NW_013952586.1:874765-876089 GCF_001266775.1 Austrofundulus limnaeus | reverse complement strand
ATATTACATTTTAAAACACAAAAGCTATTTTTTGTTTGCAACTTCCTGTTTTGGCTCACAGATGGAGGCATAAAAGAATCATCACCAATCAAAACAATAAAAGTAAAAGCTGGGATTTGTAAAATTCACATTTTTGTGTAAAGTTGGACTCATGGAACTTGATAAAAAAATTAAAAGAAAGGACTTTAATCCCAAATTACCAACTGGGGAGAAATAGGCGCCATTTTAAATATGAGGCCTTTATTAAAAATACAAGAAAAGTAAGTGGTTTGGTGGGTTCCTGCTCTTTAATAAAAGATGAGCACATATAGGCAGCTCCCTTCTGTTTGGAAAAGAAATTGGTCTGAAAACTGGAGTTTAAAATATTAGTTCACTCAGCAATAAGTGGCTGTAGATGGATCATTTTTTTCAAGCTGTCAGATCTGGTGACTTCTACAGATCAATAGATTTAAAAATCTTTAAGATCTCAGTGTTAAAAAATGTCACCATGGAACCCTTACTGAAGAGGTACATCAAAAAAGAGAGGTTTGAGTAATGAGACATAAAGTCAGCCTTGATAAAACAGAAAAAGTTTCTATTAAATTGTTAATAAATCTTACTCAGTGTTCAATAAGGTCTTTTTTTTTTTTTTACTCAGAGTCAAGTCTGTTCAACAAAGGTTTGAAGGAGCCCTGGGCAATAAAGATGATATATAACTGCCTCTGAAATGTGACAAAGCTGGTAAAAGTTTTTAGTAGATTTAAGCTCAACAATAAACTCAATTCTCTATTTGCTGACAGTAAATTATGATTCATTATGAGATAATGTGTGCACAGCTCTGAGGAGATGTATCTTTTTGAAGCAATTTTGATAGTTTTGGATATCTAGATAGCTTTAGGAGCCACCGTTTGGAGATATGGAGTTTAAATGTGACTATAATATCAAGGACAGAAGCCAGAAGTTGAAGCCATAAAGGTCCAGCGCCCCCTATAGGCTGACTGTAGTACGATAACAAGCATAAACATCAATACACACCCTGTTGGAAGCTGAACGGCATTACCATGCTGCCGCCATATTGGAGGTGGCAGAGAGGAGAAAGCAAAATGCCTCGTAGTTGAGCGGCTTGGAAATGTTCTAACATTTCAGATGTCCAAAAAAAATAAATAAGACGGAATTACCTTTTACATGTAAGGCTTAACACTTTCTCTAGATTATATTTAAGCCATAGTCGGCACGATTTTCACCATTTTAACAATGTTTTGGGAGCATAAACTTGTCAACAAAAATACCATGGTTTATAGTTTCCTGCTCAGAATTCATTACTTAAATGGCATTTACTTTAGAC
>NW_013952586.1:869230-874745 GCF_001266775.1 Austrofundulus limnaeus | reverse complement strand
ACCAGACTATGTTCTAAGGCTCTATCACCAAAAACACAACATAGCAGCACCCAGAAAAAAAGTACAATTTTGGCTTCARTTTTGGAGAATGGAAGTTAAAATGCTTCCTCTGTGTTTATTTATATCAGCAGTCCATAACCAGAGCAGATTCTGTCTTAAAATAACTTTATTTTTGAAAATTTCATGGCGTWACATTGTTGTTTTCTCAGAAAATGCATAATGGGATTCACAGCAGCATGAAAATAATGTCAGTTTGCGTCTGTGGATGGTTTTWTGTTGGGGACAAATTTAGACTATAGACCAGTGAAGTGCTTCTCAGCGCAGTGCACGATGCTGAAACATGTTGGAGGCCTGCAGCTGCCGCCTCTGTCCAACACCAGAAGCTCATATATGAAGATTGAACATGTTCAAAAGAACACACGCTCCTCTCACTAGAAGAAAACGTGTTTAACTTTTGTTTTATTTAATTTTGTTTCTTCACACAAAGACAAAAACAAATACTTCAAAGATATTGAATTATTGGAGGAGCTCATCTTTGTCTGTGTTCCTCTTCATTCAGTGCATTTGTGTGTTTATGTGTGTGTGCACACGTGTGGGCGCTGTGTGTGTGTGTGTGTGTGAGTTTTTCACCAGCCTTTGCCGTGGGGGTGTCTGTTATTATTAGCACCTCAGTCGCCATGGAAACTATTTCAGTTATACTAATTGGCTTCATAACAAGAAGAGTGAGAACGTGCTGAAGTGGAGGAGAGATGCAGGAAGAAAAACGGGGGAGAAACTAGATGTGGAGAGTGAGACGGACATGAAAAGTTAGGAGGCAAAAGTTGCTTCTTTATTTATTTTTTTTTTTATTTTTGGGTGAGAATTAGAAATTTAAAAATATGTAGATGGATTAGAAAAACTGTCAGAAAACAAGGATAAGGTGAAGCAAAAGAAAAAAGCTGCAACTCTCTTCTTTCTAGATTTTTCTTTTTAACGGCACACATAATCCCATGAGATGCTGCACTCAGGCATCTGTATGATGCTTCGCGTTGCAGGATATCTATTTGTGCCTACTCCTTTTGTTGTGCCATGCCGCAGAGCAGAGTCAGGCTATTGTATCGCTTCACTGCCACGGATGATTTAACGCCAGCTGTTACGCTCACGAGGTCACTCACGGGCAGAATCACCGGAGAYGTCAGAGCTCGCTCTCGTCTTGTTCAGTCGTAAAGAGGCCGTTGCTCGAAACACTACACCTTCCGCTGGAAAACTTTCACAAAATTAAAAGAAAAAAAATACAGCTTGAGGAAGAAAAAAAGTTGCAAGACGATGTCAGCAAATATTGGAAATTTATTTACTACTATTTGTTGAGGGAATGCATGTCGCCCGCCAACTTTCCTACCAGGTTTTAAAGATGTAGCCATTTTGGTCAGACTTTGAAATCTCATGAGATGTTGCTCAGATTATTTGTTATTAATGACCCTCTGATACAGCCACATCAAATTTTAGCTCGGCGTTTAAAAAACTGACCAAGTCAAAAAAACTTTTTTTTTTTTTTTTTTTTTTTGTGGAGAGCAATAACAAGTAGCTTTGGCAGCCATCTTGAATTTGGTTCACTCCTAAAGTTATTCAGTTGAAGGTGTTGCATCATTTTGTTTTTGGAATGTTTAATTAAAAACCATCAAGTAGTTCTTGGGATATTTTACGTCAAATGGCGTAAACTCCAGTAGTTAATGCTACAGTTTTAGGCAAAGTTTTTGCCCTTGGAGAATGTGTTGTGAACGACTTGACTACAAGCAAACCAGAGTTTAGATCTGTTTTTATAACATTTGTAACATCCTTTTAAATCCTTTAATTTAACATGTAAATCATTCAGTGAGGTTTCTATAAAGTGGAACTGCAATGCTTTGGTCTGAATACTCCTTTTGCATATTACAAACCATGCATGAAACAAACATTTTGATTGGATGATGAAATGCCACCACAGTTATAGTTCCTGCAAAAAACTAGCCTGGTAAAAATCAGACTTTTGTCCTTCACTTTGCTTCGTACGAGGGTCTGGACTCTCGGCTATAGAGAAGAGATTCTTGCTGGAGGTGTGGCCTCTGTTGAAGTTGAAAATGATTGGATCGGTTGACYGCGCTGTATGTGTATTCCAGCTCCACTGTGAAGGAGGCTAAGCTAAGAAGCTAACCGGAAATTGCGTGCGCTGTAAACAACCCTACTGAGTGGAGAGAAGTACCGAGCCGAACTAGACGGTTGTAAATGAGAGCTGCTGCTTTGTCAAATTTATTTTAATTTGGAAGCCTTATCAACACGGACTGGCTTCATTCACTTCCTCCACTGCCGAATGCTAAACTCACAAGCAGACACTGCACAGAAAATCAACATCATTTAAAACTCCGCCTTCTGTTTGCTGATTGGCCCGAACAAAATTCTCCTGGAGAAATCCTTCTATGGGAGAAATCCCAGAAAGAGCAGTGAAGGGAAACTAGAATTGAGCAGAACTGCGTAGGAAGGCAAGGGCCAGGCTAGCAAAAACCGGAAGTGAGGAGGAATGTTATTTGAAAGAGCGAGGTGATAATGGCAAGTTGYAATGTCCATGCGTGGTTTCGGAAAATTGTGGACAACCAATGGATAAAATCCCTGAAAAGTGTGCCACGGATCCGAGAAGATGTCATTGTGAAGCAACTGTTGAGGGGGGCCACCGTGTCAAAGAAGACAATCACTGAAACAAGGATGTTGAAGTCGGCGAGAGCTGTCACGTTTTCAAAAGATGGCCATGCTCAGATTGTTCGCGTTTGTGGTACTGCTGACGATATTGTTTGTGCTGGCATTGTTGTCATGCATGCCCAAGTCAAAGCAAGCATGAAGCCACAGAACTATGGAGTGTTCATTGTGCTCATTGAAAGTGGTGAAATCCTTCAGGGCTTTTGTGAATGCYCAGCAGAGTAAGTTAGCTTTTCTTGTCTTGTCTTTTCATCAAACTTTTGACTCAAGAGTCGGAATCAAACGCTTGTGTCAAAGCCATAGACCTCACACCAAAACTTGCTGAACTTTAAACTGATCTGGTGTTTATTACATATTTATGATTGCACACTTTACTGTTTTTTGTCATAGTGAAGTGACGGATTAAGTCACAGCTTTTTTCTTGTAGCAGCTTTGCTCGATTTTCCCAGAGAGGAATTTGATAAATGGAGGAAAATTCTCATTTATCTTTCCTCAGTCACGTTACCTCGAACAGTTATATACACTATAAAAGTCACTTTTCCCCACTGCTATCGTTGGAAGGAATGTAAACACTCGACTCGTACGGCGAACGATCCCCTTACTTCTGGTGAATGTGCAAAAACCATGTGTGCGCATGCATTGTGAAAGAAATGTGCAAAAGGTCCATTCCTCCTTATTGTAGCTTCACAACACCATCTTTCACCCCTGTTCTGAGATGAGTGTGAGAGTAACTCGTTTGCTGGGATTTTGCTTATGTCCCTTTTAAAATGAAGATTTTGTGAAATCTGTCGAAGCTCAGAATTATGGTTTGCGATCAGTTTTAGCTACAACCACACCAAATCTTAAGCTCAGTATTTGCACATTTAACTGAGGTACGGCTAACTTTAACTTTCATTGTTTGTTTGAATTAGGTTGACCCAAAGGTTAATTATTTGTAGATATTTATCCAATTATGTCAGGTTTCATTGAAACTCGTCCAGTATTTTGCAAGATATTTTGCTAATAGACAAACACACACACCCAAAACATTATCGCCTACCTTGCTGTCGATAATGAGCATTACTTTATCTGTGCGGCTGTTAGAAAATCACACAYAGCACTTTGTAGATTTTGACACATCTTGTTTCGCAGCAACAGTTCCTTCACGCCGTAATGTTTGACAACAGCAACATAACGCATCGGATTCAAAGTGACAGTCTCTGCAAAATGCACAGACACAAGTAAACGGACTGTGCTTTAACTCCGAGTGACTCCAGCATTGTTTGTTAAATCTGACTGACTTTGAGCTTGGCAGCGCGTCTCCGGCAGCCTGGTCCATGCATATTGGAGACACACAGATGGCCTCGGTGCTGAATATGGATGAGAGATCTGACACCAGAACTCAGGCAGACAGAAAGGAAAGAAGAGAAAGAGGAAAAAATCAGGGAGCTGATAATAAAAAGAGATCCGAAAAGCAAATCAGTAAACACATCTGCTCTTAACACCACTCCATTTCCTTCTCCTGTTCTCTATCTCTTTGCTTGCAAGGATTGTGAGGCACAAATAAGGTGTGTGCGATTGTTAAGCATGATAGTGCAGTATTTCTTTCTTTCTTCTTTTTTTTTTTGTGGCTGTTTGTCTTTGAGTGGGCCGGAGGCCAAGAGTGACGGAGCGAGAGTCGCTGCGCAACAGTCTCCTCCACCGCAGCATCTGTTGGGTCGAAGTGTGAAGGTATTTCTCTGGTGATGCACGGAGGTTATAAAAAAAAAGACACAACGCTAACACGTCGCAGCACTTTTCTCATAAATGGGCAAATAAACAGGATGACGAAATGACCAAACTGTGATAACTCGCTCCTCGCTGGTGAGTGTGCACCCGGAGTGGCTCCAGGCGCGCTGCAGAATACTGATTCATGGGTGCAATWTTGTGTAAGTATATGCTGCATATGCATATCAGTGTGTGCGTCTCTGCGGGCATTTCTGCTGCCAGGGCTAATGAGGTCTTTAGTAGAAGTGGTTGATTTCAGTCTGCAGAGGGTGGGTCAGCAATCCCACCGTGTTTCCACTTTGTGTCAGCTCCTCGCTCGTCGGGAGAAGGAGAGCGAGGGGAAGGACGGGCAGATGGTAGATGTGAGGGGAGAAAAAGACATAAAGCGAGCTGGAAAATGGGCTTTTAAAGTCACAAACAAAGAAAAGRAAAAATAATGCTGTGAGGCATGTTCAGATTAGATGACAAAAAGAGGCGATGACAGAAAACAAATCTAAAATATTTGTCCTCAGTTTTACTTTTTGTTGAAATAGTTGAAATAAAACAAGTGAAAACACATAAGAAAAGAACAATTTATGAAGGAAACTTTACGATGATTATGATGGATCAGCTAGTTAAGGAATCTGCCAAAACTTATTTTAAAGTGGATATCAGTGCTTTTAAAGCCTTTGTTTTCACATTTAAATCATTYAGCTGAGCTCTATATAAAGTGGAACTGCAATGCTTTTGCTTCACASCCCGCCCTCCTCCAACCAAGTACACAAAAACATGCATATAACAGCTAAAAGGTGGATTTTGCATAGGTCCTCTTAAGAAGTAYTATAAAAATTAAAACTTGCATCTTAATTTATGTTACATGAACATAGTAACATGAAAATACTGAACACAGGATATCTGCAGACGGACCATGTGTCGCTGTGAGTTCGCATTACAGGCAGAAGAAAAAGTAGTTCCCTCCAATCGCATATAATTTAGACAAGATTTCAATAGTTCTGTTATTTTTCCACTGTGTTCCTGTTTATGATATACATTACCTGAAACAACTGACGTATAAAAGTGTCAG
>NW_013952586.1:863697-868740 GCF_001266775.1 Austrofundulus limnaeus | reverse complement strand
GATTATAAGACATTTTGCGAAACCTGTCTCTTGGGGAATAAAACCTTCTTTGTTATGTTTTGTGATGCAGACGTACTTTTATGTAAACAAAAATGTTAACTTTTACTATACAACAAAAGAAACGCACAAAGGGCACATTGCCTTTCAACCTCTGACAAGTCTTTAAAACTGTACAAGAAATCCTGTTGTCAGCTTTTGAAGAAAAAAAATTAAACTATAAACTAACGATCATCAACTGGTGGTCCACAGGCCAAATGCAGCCTGTGTGTTGAATCCATTTGGCTTACAAAGAACTGTTCATAAATTAAAGGCTCACCATTACTTTTTAAACCAAAGCCAAGGAGATGCTGCCCAGTTTTCCCCATGAKGCCCATCTGGGCAAAGTCTGCACCAGTCTAGTTGAGGGCAGTCTGCATGGCTGGTTGGCACAAAGATCTGGAAGCAAGTGAGGGGAACAGACCCAACCAAACTTCAGTCAATCAATCGCAGCCGAGTTCTGTCAACTGATTATCCACCCACTTGCAAACAGCCAATGTAAAAAAAAAGKTGGGTTGGACACGAGAAATGATGGTAAGTAGCAAAAATATGAAAACAAAGACAGCGAATGTGAAAAGTCCTTCTGCAGTGACTTTTACAGACTTACTGTCTAATAAATGTTAAAGCGATTCACTCGCTGCATCACACTTGAAAGTAAAAACCCACTCGTGTTGCATCAGGTCCTCAAGGGTTTGAGAAAATTTTTCAGTTAAAAACTGACATGCAAGCTGAATTCACGCTTTCAAGATGTTTGGTATAAAAAGGGTAAAGCTAATCCATCAGAAAATTAGACTAGACGTGATTTATATTCATAGTTTTCTATTAATATAAACGTGTTAGTCTTCAAAATGTTATTATAAGAGCTGAGCKGATGGCATATAATTTGTTTTCAGTGCTTAAAAGATTGATTTGGCGCTCGTCATGCAGGGAGAGTACAGGAGATTTAATCTGAAAGTCACTTTGCATTTTATTTATGTTCAAAATGTAGATTTTGTGTGACTTATGGGAAATCTTCAACAACTGATGCATTTTAAAGAAATCTGATTGGAAGGGAAATATTATTTTTGCTTGGTAGTGATGTAAAGAACTGGTGGCACGTATTTGATCTGAAATGAAGATGACTTTTCAAAGCTTTAGTTGAATATTTCTCTCCTTTCTCTTTTTATTTCCGCCTGTTTCCGTCTCTAACAAGCCTCAGGAATCACAGGCTGTTTCTCCTCAGGGAGCAGCTTGTAACGTGGCTCTGTAAGATTGAAACAGGCAAAGTTTCACCTCCATCTCAGCTCCCCGGCGACTACTCATATCTGAGCTGCTGGGGCCTCAATTACTTTTTCCCCTTGTATCTTCTGTCCCCATCATCAACAGGGGGAGGAAACACTTGATGATACATTTATCTGCCTCTGTCCAGGGACGATAACTCAGATCTTTACGGGTCTTCAGTCACTCCCCATGACACAGACGACATGTCACCCTTTGTTTTTACAGCTCTGCATTGTCGGGGTTCTCTGCAAACACGACTTCAGTCACCTCGTTTCATCATCTAAGAACCAGCGTCTGGTATTTTTGCTCTTTGTTCAACAATTTGTACGACAAATTCACTTCTTTCTTTTTTTTCTTTTTTCTTTTTTTCTTTCCTACTTCCCTCACAGTGACAGTTTGTTTTGTTTGCTTCCTTTTTCACTTCTGTTTTGTCTCTTTGGAATCCCAAGTGATTCATTAACATTTTTGTTTCATGCTTCAGAGTAGTCATTTGCTCACTCATTCAAATCTTCTCAGAGAGCAAAATCACCACCCTGACTTTCCATCAACGYTGGTTTTAAATTTCAGCGTGACAGCCTGTTATTCTAAGAAATCATTTTGATTCTGTACAATTCAGACCAACTGAACAGGAAGGTGTGAGGGTGACGACGAGGATAGCTTAATGTACGCCATATTAAATAAATTTTATTTCTGTGGCACCTTTCACAGACAGGAACATCAGTACTTCAGCAGAACTAAAAACAATAAAAAAGAACAAATATAATCAAAAAATAAAGTAAAGAAAGAAAACAAAACTTAAAGGCCTGTCTAAATAAAAATGTCTGCAGATATTTCTTAAAACAGTCAGTGGAGTCTGTGCAGTTAAGGGACAGATGGAGAGGGTACCATCAACAGCATTTGATTTGGAGATCTCAAAGCCCTGAATGGTTTCAGAAGGTCTAATATTTATTTAGGGGTCTGTCATTTTTAAACCTCATTATAGTGTTTGATGTTGTTTTCAGGTGTAATATTAAACAAAACGTTCTTAAAACTCATTTTTCATCACTATGCATTGGGTAGAAGGGTATATTTATGTAGGCACATCAAATATTTTGGTCCACCTTAGAGATAATATTTGTAGAGTCTGATTGCAGATTTAAATTAAAAAAAAAAATCAGGAAATTTAAATCTAAACTG
This sequence comes from Austrofundulus limnaeus, assembly GCF_001266775.1. Lineage (NCBI taxonomy): Eukaryota > Metazoa > Chordata > Actinopteri > Cyprinodontiformes > Rivulidae > Austrofundulus > Austrofundulus limnaeus. The sequence continues at coordinate 866,268 of NW_013952586.1, read as the reverse complement.
CTTTGTGAAAATGCCAAAGGCTACTTCACACGTCTGCTGTAGCTTTGTGTAAATGCAAAAAAATAAAAAAGCATCAAAATTGGCATTATGTTTAAAAGTTTTTTTTCCACCCCCTAAATCTAGGGAAATGAAAGTGAGTAAAACCACATCCTGCCTCTGTCATTATAGTGAAGAAATTGAATATGATAGAAACAAAAAAACTGAGCTTCAGCTGTTTTAGTTATTAACAGGTTATGACTGCTGATGTTTAACAGGAGCATTAGATTTGTGAGTAACACCAGTCCTAAAATCAGGTCATTTTCTCAGCATTGTGTGCATTCAAACACTGCAGCAACATATTTATTAATGAAAGTTGGACAGTAATGTGATTTTGATTAATAAAATAACATATAAATAAACATAAACAGTTTATTACTGCAGCTATCACAGATTTATATGCCTTGAAGTTCTGAGGTGAAAGCTACGTTTATTTAGAAGGTCCATTTGATATTGTCAGATATTCCAAGTTTTGAATACAAACTGAAGTCTCCAAAATCTCAAGAAGTTCTTCCTTTGTATTTTTAAATCTTGTTAATGTGGACATTTCCACCACCTAGTAGTCCAGAATGAATACGGAGCCCGTAAGGGGACACTGAGGAAAAAAATAATAACGGATCCTGGGCTCCTGACTTACTTTAGATCCTACAAAACTTGCCTGCAAAACCGCTTGTGCTCTGAAATGTTAAATCAACTGTTCTCTGTGGTGTAATAAAACATTTTGAAAGAGTCAGGATCCTGAAAAGCTTTCTCGGGATCCTGAGAAAGTTTTGCAGGATCTCGCAAAAGTAAGTTAGGATCGTTTTTTTCCCCCTGCATGTCCCATTACAGGCTCCTTAGAATGAGTGCTTCAGTAGTTCATGGAATTTTAGGGTTCCTTCCTGAATTAAATTATTTTTCCAAATGAACGTAAAACATCTATTTAAAAGAAATCTGACGTATGGTCGAGATCTTACAATTTCCCTGTAGGTTGGAGGAGAACGCTCCAAACGTTGTTCCCTGAACTATAATGGTCTGCAGAGTAAAAACAAAACAATACACAGTATATATTTTTTTCTAACAGTTAAAAGAACAACAGAAATATCTCTGCAGTCTAAAAGCACCAAAATCAAGCTAAAAACGAAGTGATCTCACTGAGAAGTCAGTCGACGGTTTCCAGGATAAAATCAAGGTAAAGTCATCATTTTCAGCTGACAGTGTGGCACCCAGGTCAGAGAGACCCTCTTACAACACTTTGTCAGAAAGTAAAAACGTGGCTTTTGTAATCAAACAAATCATCACTGACATGTCGAGGCACCTCCTTGTGTGTCTCAGAACTGTCAGTACTTATATATAAATATGTATATATTAAAGGGCTGGATGGTAGGTGAAGAGACAGGATTCTTCTGAAACACCAATGACCGCAGATGTTTGATGAATTGTATGATAAATGTTCAAACTGTCAAACAGTGCAGCATGTTGCTGAGATGAACAGGGGTTAGAGGTGAGGGGAGAGAAAGACACAAAGGAGTTTGCTGTTACACAACTCTGCAGTCGCAGGCTCTCGCACAGTGAAAACTAAAACGTTGGAAGAAAGACTGGGAGGAGTGAAACCAATTGGGTGACATGGGATGCACCTCTGCTGGAATGACCGTACAAATGCATTAGCTCAGGGGGTTTTGCAACAGTCAACTGAACCCTCCCTCCAGAGAACATGATTTCACTTACCCTCGTCTTTTCCCTGCCCCATCTCTCCTTCGCTCTGTGTCTCTTTTTAATGCTTTAATTATTTATGACTTAATCACAGGCAGCGCTAACAGACGCCACAGCTGCTGCCTGTCACACTCACACACACAAAGACAAAAACACGCACAAGTGAGAACATAACTAATGACTCTTTCATTTGGATTCAAATTATTCCTATTTTTCAGCTTCGCAGAACCAGATCAGCACAAAAAAAAAGCGAAAACTGAGCTGGAATTGTTCCTCGTCAGCATGACACTTTAGATAAGCCATCAAACCGTTTTTGTGTCTTCACGTGTTAGATCAGTTTAGAGATTACAGTAATCCCACTCTTATTTTATCTTGTAACCTATTTGTCCTCACGCTACTAACCAAGAAATTCTTAAGGTTTATTTCTTAGCTCCAAGCAAATCAGGAAGTTGGTGATTCAGAGTCATTTCATGCACATTTCATGCACCGGATATCAGGATTCTCAGGAGAGTCAAAGTGAAGCGGATTTGGATTGAAACAGACACAGGAGGCAGTATACAAAAGCTAGGTGTTTTTATTTACAGTGGAAGTCTGGACGGGGATCTGGGAGGGGCTGGAAAGGAAGGAGACAAGGTGCAGAGCCGGCTCTTGGCATAGGTGAACTAGGCGGTCGCCTAGAGCGCCATCTGCTGGAGGGGGCACCAAACTACAGAAGGAAAAAAAAATAATTATTTGTAATCCCTGGTTGTAACTCTGCTCAGCGCCCCTTTCAATTAGCTTTGTCTTAAAAAACTGTAATGAAGTATAACAGGAAAAATAAGCTACTCTACCCATAAAACATTT